>NW_020524976.1:0-163906 GCF_003368295.1 Carassius auratus | reverse complement strand
CCAATTCGCACACAGGTGGAGCTGACATTATAACAATAATAATAATAAAAGCTTTATTGCCAGACAGCAGGTCCATATAAGCCCAACATACAGCATAAAATAATACGAAAAAGAATTCCAAATAATAGCCTATAGAATATCAGAGCTATTTACACCTAGTGTCGTCTAAGCCTCGAGTGTATCTATAACAGCTTTTCAAAGGACTGACCTAGGGCCTTTGATTATATGGTTCACTGAATTGTTCAGTCGACACATAAAACCAAACATCAGTTGCCTTAAGAGTGCCTCACAGGTTGGCACTCTATTAGACACAAACAAATGACTGGCACTATGCCACCTAGGGACACGGAGCAGCAACCTCATTGCATCATTGTATGCTAACTTTAGCCGCTGCATACTCTTTTTCTTATAGTTAGACCACAATTGAGCAGTATATAGTGGTGTGATGTAGGTTCTAAACAAAGAGCACTTCACAGAGTCAGAACACATATAAAACTTCCTTATGAGCATATTGGCTTGAGCATACATTTTACAACGCTGACGTATAGGTCTTTGTCATCCGTCCAGTCATTAGATATCACATGACCTAAGTATTTAACTTCCTCACACACAGCAAGAGGGCTGTCTCACAAATAAAAAGTCGGAAAAGTTTATTTATTATCCTCATTGCTTCTAACTACCATTATGTGGCTTTTCTAAGTGTTATATTTAATATCATAATCAAAGCCATATTGCGAGCAGACTTTCAGCATCTGCTGCAGCCCAACGCTGTAAGGACAAGATCGTCTGCATACATTAGATGATTAACAACTGTGTTACCCACAAGACAGCCAGTTTTTAACCTATTTAACTGGTCTGACAGTTCATCCATATAAACATTAAATAAAATAGGAGACATAATTCCTCCTCGTCTCACTCCGTTGCTGACATAAAATGGAGCAGACACAACATTGTCCCATTTGACCTGAAACGTTTGATGGGCATACCAAAACACTAAAATTCTCACAAAAAAATGTAGGGGCACCTCTATCAAGCAATTTTACAAACAGTCGTTGATGATTGATTCTATCAAATGCCTTTGACGCATCAATAAAACATAAAAACATGGACGAATTCAGGCTGTTATACCTGGACCACAATCTCTTTAAGAGCATAGATACACAAATCGGTTCCATGCTTTCTTTTAAACCCAAACTGATTGTCAGTAGTAAGAACATACATTTCTAACTTTGTTAGCCAGTATTCTCTCCAGTACTTTAGACAAGATAACTAACTAATGCAATTGGACGATAATTGTCAATACTGTTGAGCTTCCCAGCCTTATCTTTAAGCACAGGTAGTAACAAAACAGACATAATAGCTTTAGGCAGGACACCATGAACCAAACAACCATTAAAACACATGGAAAGCAAAGGACAGAGGTTATGGCTGGCATATTTTAGACTTTATGCATTAATTAGTCCATACCACAGGCTTTGTTGTTCTCCCAACATATTAATGGCAACATAGATATCTGCTACCCTAACCATCATATCTGCTGAGAAATCAGTACACCCAGGTCTAATGTTAAGCACTTTACATTTTCTTTTAATGGTACACTGGATACATTAAGACATTTCACAATACCATCATACATGGCACAGAGTCTGCGTTCGTCCCAGGGCTGGATCCACAGACTGAGCCAGTCTTCCGCCATCAGTCTCACCACGCGCCGCTGTCAAACCTCAGCCGCAGAGGGAGGGCAGAAAACAGGACCAGGGCCCATTGGCCTCTCCAACACAGCCAAGGGAAGACCTGACACGCTGGGCGCAAGACCCAGTTGTGTCTCCACGGCAGTGAGGCAGATAGCATCCGGGTCACAGTGCCCCTCCACAGCTGTCAGCCGGCCGTCAAGTTTCTCAGAAACCTCCCGCGACATTTCACAGGCAGCTACTTGAGTTCCCATTGTTCTTTTTAGGTATACCATACCATTTGCAGGCCGCACCACGTGCGTCATGCACTGCATGAATCATTAAATCAGATTTTCTCCCGTAACACTACATACAGTACACATTCACAGTCAACTAAATCTCTTTTCTTTTATAAGACAGAACCAGTTAAACAACATACCTGTAATAAGGAGAAATAATCAGACGACAGCTTTCTCCCTCTCTGGCACACCAAGCATATGATGCTAATTAGTTAACATCACAATGCACATCATTTAAGTCAAATAACACATCAAAATACACATTTTCATCATAACTAATACAATCAAGTGTATCACATCTAATAAGTATATATATTATGTATAGTAAGAAAGATGGGAGTGATTCATCCTAATAGAGAAATTCCAGTTTTAATTAGTGAAGGAAAACAAGTCATATCTAACTCTGGTAAAGTAATAGAAATATATCAGAAGAAATGAGATTATATAGAGAAAATAAAATGAAGGAATTCCAAATATTTTAGAGCAAAGAGATGTGAATGAAAGCTCAGCAGATGTTGTTTTTACCATGTATGAATTAAATCAGGCACTTGTAGGAGTTAGAAATACTTCTCCTGGTAAAGACAAAATATGTAATGAAATGATTAGGTATCTATCAGATAAGGCAAAGAATATTTTATTATATCTTTTTAACAGAGTGTGGAAATTAGGAAAACTCCCTTCCTCTTGGAAACATGGTATAATTATTCCAATTATAAAGCCAGGAAAGACCAGTTACAAGTTACAGATTAATTGCATTAACTTCTAACCTCTGTAAACTAATGGAACGTATGGTAGTGGCGAGACTGTATTATGTTCTAGAATCAAAAAATCTTTTATGTCCTCATCAGAGTGGCTTTAAAAAAGGTTGAAACACAACAGATGCAATTTTAAGTCTAGAATCAGATATAAGAAAATCAGGTTAATAAAGAAGTATTAGTTGGTGTGTTTTTAGACATAGAGAAAGCAGACAATATGATGTGGAAGGAAGGACTTTTAATTAAATTTAATAAAATGAATACTAATGGTAAAATGTATAATTGGATAAAGGATTTTTTAATTGATAGAACCATTTAAGTAGGGATGGGGTCTTCGTATTCAAAGAAATATGCAACTGAAAATGGTACCCCACAAGGTAGTGTGTGCAGCCCTATATTGTTCTACATAATGATAAATGATATTCTTAATAACATTGGACCAGGGATTGGAAAGTCTTTATATGCAGACGACGGGGCTTTATGGAAAAGAGGTAGAAATTTGTTGTATGTAGAAGAAACCATGATTGCAGTATGCTATTAAAGAAGTTGAAATGTGGGCAAGTAATTGGGGATTTTGAATATCAGTGGAAAAGACTAAAATAATATGTTTTTCAAAAAAGAAGAAAACATCAGTTGTTAAGTTAAAATTGTATGAGCAAAAGCTAGAGCAAGTATCTGAATTTAGATTACATTAGATGACATTAAACACATTCAACAGATTGTAGATAAATGTAAGAGAGGAATAAATGTACCGAGGTGTTTAGCGGGAATAGATTGGGGAGCTGATAGAAAGTCTCTAAAAAGAATAAACTGTGCATTTATAAGGTCTACATTATTGAACAGCCTCAGCATCTCTGTTAGATAAGGTGAATAAAATACAAAACCAGACATTGTGATTATGCTGTGGAGCATTTAAAACTTCTCCTGTACCTGCTTTACAGGCTGAAATGAATGAGATGCCACTGGAGCTTCGCAGGTTGAAGCTGAAACTGGTATACTGGACTACTGTAAAAGGGCATTCAGAAATACATCCAGTTCAAAAAGTATTAGAAAACTGTTGGGAACATGAATATGTAAATATAAATAGTTTTGGATGGTAAGCAAATAATGAGGCACATGAAATTGGAATAAGTAATTGTGATGTTTGCAGTATTGTTGTGTTGCCAGTAACACCTCCACAGTTATTCCCAATGCCTGTAGTTGACTTTCAGGGTTTAGTGAATATAAATGATAAAAACAGACAAGAATCTGAGGATTCAATAGTACAGAAATAAGTGGATCAGAAATATATATCAGTAACTCATACACAGCAAAATCCCCAGTGTTAATTTAACACTCTGAGTGTGGACTCATATAAACACTAAAGCAGTGTTAAAAGTAACACTGAAGCAGAGTTGAAGTTAATGAGATAATTAAGAAGTTAATTGAGTTATGATGGACCATTATTGAAGACACCTGATGTTAACAAGCAGACTCACCAAACGAGAAAATCACAATTTGTGTATCACCATTATAGTGGTCAATGTTTGCTTTAGCTGGGATCTTGACCCTTCAGTTATTATCTTTAGATTTTATGTGGCTGTGGTGACTGAATTATATCATACAGACAGACCACAGCAGAGTCAATCATGTGTGCTATTGATTGTGGTTTGAGTTATTTGTTATAGAGTGACCTGAATGCCTGAGTTTAGGTTTCTTTACTGCATACATAAATTAAGTGAAAAAGAGATGTAAGCAACCCAGCATTTCTGACATAGTATGACATGTTTTTAATAGTTAGTTCTACGTAAAAAAGAAATCTTTTGTTTAGACACACAGACATCAGGAATCAGCGTGAGCATCACAACAACGGTGACCATCAAAAAAGCATGTTGTAGCCAATAAAAACTCATCCATGGCTCCCATCATGCATTGCGGCATGAATAAATTATGAGCTGAACTGTCTTTTTAACTTTTTATTCTAACTATATTTTATTTTTGCTGTTTTTATGTTCATTTTTTGTATCTAGTTTTGTGATGTTCAGAGTTGGTCTGTTTATCTGAATATGTTGTTTGTCACCGTTGTTGAGATTCATACACTGATTATTGTTATCTGTGTGTGCCTAAAATTAAAACTCTTTAAAAAAAAAAAAAAAAAAAAAATCAGAATCACTTGCAAGAGATACCTACAAAATGTATAGAAAATACAGATTTTTTTCATTGTGGAATCAAAGCTGTGACAATCAATATGGAAGTTTTACTTTGAGAAAAGACTGTAAATGAGTTCAGTGACTCATGTCACACAACGATTACATTAAAACATAATCATCAACACGCGATGATTTATGCTCTTGGTTTGACAAATAAACTTTAAAAGCAAAAAATTACAAGCCAAGATCCCAACTAAAGCAAACACTGACCACTATAATGGTGAAACACAAATTGTGATTTTTCTCATTTGTGATTCTGCTTGTTAACATCAGGTGTCTTCAATAATGCTCAATCATAACTCAATTAACTTCTTAATTATCTCATTAACTTCAACTCTGCTTCAGTGTTACTTTTAACACTGCTTTAGTGTTTATATGAGTCCACACTCAGAGTGTTAAATTAACACTGGGGATTTTGCTGTGCAGAGTTAATAAACAGGATTTAAAGAATTACTACTAAGTTTATTATTATTTTTGTTTTGTTTTATTATTTTTTTGTATGTTTATTGTATTATTGTATGTTTATTATTACTATATATGTATATATATATATATATATATATATATAAAATAGTAGGTGTATATATGTATAAATGTAGGGGGTGGTAAATGCACCTAAAGCTGGTTTGTCAACCGCCATAAAACGTCAAAGAAGAAGAAGAAGAAGACAAAACAGTCGTCAGCCATCTTGGTCAGCTTCTCCACAAAGTTTAGAAATTTTCTCAGAATACAACTTTGGTAAGTAAAATATTTGTATTTATTGGTTTAAAGTGTAAAATAATTTTTTTTTTGTTTAAGAAGAGTAAGCATGGTTTAAAGAGTCGTATTTTCTGTATGTATGCAAATCTCGTGGCACTCTGAAGTCTCAAACCAAAGGCGGTTCTGTAACGAACCACTGGGCGCACCACAGGATCAGCCCAAATAAAGACAGACACCAAAGAGCTCCTTTTGCTTTTGTGTGTTTACTGCAAGCATAAAATGGGACAGTGTTACAATCACTTGTTCTGGATCAACAATCTCTCTTCAGAGTGCTTCCCGCAAACTCCCACATATTACAAGATGTATTTTCTGTACAGTATTTTAAATTGTTCAGTTTAATTAAAATACATAACACCAAAAGCATATTTTTTATGTAGAGTTAATAAGATTTATGAATTCTGAAAATTAATAAAACATTAATGAAACTCATACCTGCAAGCATAAAATGGGACAGTGTTACAATCACTTGTTCTGGATCAACAATCTGCAAATACATCATTCAGTTAATTACATTGTCCCATATTTCAAATATGCAGGCAAATTACAAAATCAAAGTAACAATACAGAGTTTCAGTTGCTTCTCCTAAACAGAGGTGGGAAGTCCAGGTGCCAAAGAGTAAAAGTCCTGCCAGATTTTTGTTCCACTCATGAACTCACCAGACGATTTCATCAGAGGAGGAACCAAGTCATTCCTTCCAAGTCACAAACGAGTCTTGAGTCAAATCCCAAGTCCTCAAAGAGTTAAAGTTAATGAGATAATTAAGTGACTATTGATTGTGCATTAGTGATGAACACCTGCTGTTATTGAGAATTACAGAGGATCAGATGTGGATGTTTTATTGGTTAAAACGATGCCACCATCATGGAGATCAGTGTTTGGTTTAATTGTGCTCTTGACCCTTGACTTGTTCTGCTAGATCTCTCTCTGTAGCTCTGCATGGGTTGTTGTGGAGAAGACAGAACTGTGACATATGAAAAACATATAGTTACAATGAGCTGGTTTAACTATATATCAAATATTTTGTCTTCTTTCTCATCACATGTCTAGGTTTTGAATAATTCCAGTGAAACTACATGCACACAAAAAACATTAATATTTACAGAATATGGATTTTTTTTTATTTTATTTGTAACACATATAAAAGTTTGAACTCCAGTGTTTTTTAGACACACAAAGATATCAAGAACCAGCATATGAATCTCTACAATGGTTACAATCAACAAAATGCTTAATGTCACAATACATGAATTACTCCCATAATGCACTGCAGTATGAATAATAATTTTCACCACTGTTGAGGATCACATGATAAATGTTCATGGCTAAACGCCTAAATCCATTTTTTTTTCTTAATATTGAAGTGTTATAAAGCATTATATGGTGGATGAGATTTCTCTCTTTTTTGTGAAAGTGACATACAGTTAAGTGTGGTGACCCGTACTCAGAAATCATATTCTGTATTTAACCCATCCAAAGTGCACAGACAGAGCAGTGAATTCACAAGCAGTTCTCTCTAACAACTAAGCCACGAACTCTTCTCATATAATCAAGAAAGTTAATCAAGATCATACAGTCATCAAAAGCATAAGTCATCTGTTAGATCAAGAGTTGTATCAGCATTGCACAAATGTTTGCTGCAAAACAATAATGCAATTGTATAGAAGCAAATTTGTGAAAACCGCTTAAAGGCTCAAGATATCAACTGAAGCAAATACTCACCACTAGGGCTGGGCGATATATCTAACGATATGATCATGCGCATCTAATCAGTAAAGCTGCTTCCGTGATCACCGCTAAAATCTCCATCACCTGCTTATAATTGGAGTGGCATTTAATAGACAGCAGAGGTGGGACTTTCAAGTCACAAGCAAGTCTTCAAGTCATATCCAAATCCTCAAAGGGTTAAAGTTAATGAGATAATTAAGTGACTAATTAAATGATGATTGTACATTAGTGATGAACATCTGCTGTTAACAATCAACATCACTGAAGTAAAGAGAAACACAAGAACTACAACTGCATTTAGCCACAGCCTTCAACTGAAAAAAAAAAACAAAAAAAAACCCTATGCCACCATAATTGTGGTCAGGGTTTGCTTTAGGTAGTCTCTTGACCCTTTTACTAATTCAAAGCATTTTGATTCAAAACAACTTCAACATTGTTTTTGCAACAAACATGTGTGCATTGCTGAATCTAACCTTGTAGTGACAGATGATCTTATGCTTTTTCTGCTTATAACTCATGTTGACTTGGACATCATGAGATAGTCTTCTTTGGATTGTTGACTGACATTCAGCTTTTACCAGAGTTGGGACTTTCAAGTCACAAGCAAGTCTTCAAATCACATCCCGAGTCCTCAAAGGGTTAAAGATAATGAGATAATTAAGTGACTAATTAAATGATGATTGTGCATTAATGATGAACACCTGCTGTTCTTGAGAATTACAGAGGATCAGATGTTGATGTTTTATTGGTTAAAGTGATGCAACCATAATGGAGATCAGCGTGTGCTTTAGTGGGGCTCTTGACCCTTGACTTTCATGTTAGATCTCTTTATTGCATGAGGTGCTGTAAAGCAGAGAGAAGAAATTAATCTGTATGTGATAGGTGTTCAGATTACAATCAAATTAACATTAGCTCTATTTAAGTTTAGCATAATCAACCCAGTAAAACTGCACTATGGAAAAAAAAAATTAAAGTGAATTTTAAATCTACTAAGTGCATACAAAATTTGAAAAACTATACTCTGTAGACACACACAGACATCAAGAACCAGCATATGACTCTCAACAGTGGTGACAATCAACAAAATGTTGCATGCTGGGTAAAACCTTAGTAAAAACCCCCGTCATGCACTGCAGTATGAAAAATTGTCACCACTGTTGAGGATCGTGTGATAAGTGTGTTTGTCTAAAAACCTGAACTGATTGTCTCCTTTTGTCTTTTTCAACATTTAGATTTTTTTTTTTTTTTACTTCAGTTCAGTAAAAGCTGAGTGTCAGTCTACTATCCAAAGATAAACACAATTTCATGATGTTCAGTCATCATGAGTTATAAGCAGAAAACACATAAGATCATCTGTTACTGCAAGGTTCGACTCAGCAATGCATACATGTTTGTTGCGAAAACAATATTGCAATTGTTTTGAATCAAATTGGTTTGAATTAGTAAAAGGGTCAAGACTACTTAAAGCCAGAGGTGGAGAGTCCAGGGGTCAGAAAGTAAAAGTCCTGCCACATTTTTGCTCCACCCATGAACTCAGCAGCTGATTTCACCAGAGGAGGAAACAAGTCATTCCTTCCAAGTCACAAACTAGTCTCAACTCAAATCCCAAGTCCTCAAAGAGTTAAAGTCAATGAGATAATTAAGAGACTAATTAAATGATGATTGTGCATTGGTGATGAACACCTGCTGTTATTGGGCGTTACAGAGGATCAGATGCTGATGTTTTATTGGTTAAAATTATGCCACCATCATGGAGATCAGTGTTTGCTTCAGTTGGGCTCTTGACCTTTGGTTTCTTATGTTAGATGTTTCTCTGTAAAAGTACATGTGCTGTTATAAAACAGTGTGATCAGTGCTGTGCAGAAAACCGTTACTAGCCGGTTTTACATGATGAAGTAATTATTAGGCATCAGGCTGTTTATTTCCAAAACAATTTTATGTATTTATTATTAACAATTGTTCAGTTTTTAAATAACCTACCTTGTGGAACCGTTGGTTTAATCACTATAATGAATACATTTCCTAATGTATGTAATAAATATACATTTTTCGAAATCTTTTCCTAGTAAGACGCACAGACATCATGACCCAGCATATGAATCTCAACAATGGTGACAATCAACAAAACGCTTCAAGCTGAAGTGCATGCTGGGTAACACCATAGTAAAAACTCTGATTATGCACTGTAGCATGAATAATTATTGTAACCACTGTTGAGGATCATATGATAAGTGCTCATGTCTAAAATCCCGAGCCTGTACAATTTTTTCCCCCAATATTTAAGCATTACAATACTATTTGTTTAATAGGACTTTTTTTGTAGTTCAGTAATTGCTGAACATAATTTAACAAACCAAAGAGAGACACCTTCATGAAGTTAATTAAAATGTTTTAGATGAAAAAAGGGCAATTAAATTTTCTACTTCAAGCTTTTAATTCAGCAATGTGTTAATGTTTACTACGTAACACCACCGCAAGTGTTTAAAAGCAAATTACTTTGAATTATTAAAAGGGTCAAGAGCCCAACTAAAGCAAACACTTATCTCCATGATGGTGGCATAATTTTAACCAATAAAAGCATCTGCATCAGCATCTGATCCTCTGTAACGCACAATAACAGCAGGTGTTCATCACCAATGCACAATCATCATTTAATTAGTCTCTTAATTATATCATTGACTTTAACTCTTTGAGGACTTGGGATTTGAGTTGAGACTAGTTTGTGACTTGGAAGGAATGACTTGTTTCCTCCTCTGGTGAAATCAGCAGCTGAGTTCATGGGTGGAGCAAAAATGTGGCAGGACTTTTACTTTCTGACCCCTGGACTCTCCACCTCTGCAGCCAGCAGATCATTTTTGCAAAAGAAATCTCTGCAGGTGATAAAGACCACTGTATAACGGTCCCAATTATCACGCGACCACTTGCCTGATAAATAAATAATTGAGCGCAAAATATTAATTTGACACATTTTAATTACCTCAACATGACTCACAGTCAGAGGTGGAGAGTCCAGGGGTCAGAAAGTAAAAGTCCTGCCACATTTTTGAAACAAGTCATTCCTTCCAAGTCACAAACTAGTCTCAACTCAAATCCCAAGTCCTCAAAGAGTTAAAGTCAATGAGATAATTAAGAGACTAATTAAATGATGATTGTGCATTAATGATTAACATCTGCTGTTATTGTGCGTTACAGAGGATCAGATGCTGATGCAGATGCTTTTATTGGTTAAAATTATGCCACCATCATGGAGATCAGTGTTTGCTTTAGTTGGGCTCTTGACCCTTTTAATAATTAAAAGTAATTTGCTTTTAAACACTTGCGGTTGTGTTACGTAGTAAACATTAACACATTGCTGAATTAAAAGCTTGAAGTAGAAAATTTAATTGCCCTTTTTTCATCTAAAACATTTTAATTAACTTCATGAAGGTGTCTCTCTTTGGTTTGTTAAATTATGTTCAGCAATTACTGAACTACAAAAAAAGTTCTATTAAACAAATAGTATTGTAATGCTTAAATATTGGGGGAAAAAATTGTACAGGCTCGGGATTTTAGACATGAGCACTTATCATATGATCCTCAACAGTGGTTACAATAATTATTCATGCTACAGTGCATAATCAGAGTTTTTACTATGGTGTTACCCAGCATGCACTTCAGCTTGAAGTGTTTTGTTGATTGTCACTAGGGGTGCTCCGGCCGATCGTTATGCGCATCTCGTCAGTAAAGCCGGTTCTCTAATCAGCTGTTAATTCCATCAGGTGCGTGATTTCACTAGGGATGTTCCGGTACTAGTACCGGTACCAAACGGTACCTGGGCTAATTAAATTTGGAAGTGATCATCCTTATCCCCTTGGAGCGGGGACTTTGGAGTGAGTAGTGCATGTGCGTGCCATTAAGTAGTAGTTAGGAATGAACTTTGCAAAAGGAGCGACATAATTTCCTCATTATCTTCAGCTGAGATGTTCCCGTGACAGCAGATTCACTGATGGACATCGACATAAAAACAATATACATTTAATGTTTTAAAAAGTTTTAAATGTATTCGTTTTTATATATTATATACACTGTAAAACCCGACATATAACTTAACTCAAACCGTTTGAGTAAACAGATTGCCTTGATTTAAACCATGTAAGTTTTAAAACTTTGCATTTAAGTAATTAAGTGATTAACTAAGTGCTGATTGAGAATTAGTGATGAACAGCTGCTGTTAACAAACAGAATCACTGAAGAAAAGAGAAACACAAGAACTACTACAACTGACTTCAGACACAGCCTTAGATGAAATCAACTGAAATAAAATACATGAAATCTCTCAAGATCTGATTAAACAACCCCACAAACAGCATCAGCAGCTCCACTTATTAATAACCAGACTGACTTTATTTCTGTCAGACGTCTACAGAAGATCTTATTGAGAATGAACTAAGGTTTAGATGTTGATTTAGTGTTTCATTTGAAGTAACCATGTTAGAGATCAGTGTTTGCTTTAGTTGGGCTCTTGACCCTTGACTTCTGTCTTAGTCTTTTTTCTGGCTGTTATAACCGTGTGTTTCTAAAACATGTTTGTTATAACTCAAAAGCCCAGAAAAAAATATTAACAGATATTGGTTGTTATGCAGCTTTCTGGTGATGACAACTGTCAATTATGGAGCTGTTTAGAGTCCAAAAACTGACAAGGTACCTGATGCATGATTAGTTTACTTCATTATAATGGAATATGTTTAAAGAGCCTGTGGTTTCATCGTAATCAGTTTACAAAAATAATACTGAACACTTTATGCACATGCATCTTTTTTCTATGGCAGTAATTAGTCACACACAGACATCAATAATCAGAATATGAACCTCAACAATGGTGACACACACACAAAAAAAAAAAAAAAAAAAAAATAGCAATGCATGCTGGGCATTATTATAGTACAAAACTAATATATGGCTCTCAGCATGCTCTGCTGCATTTTATTTTTATTATGGTCACCATTGTTGAGGTTCATATTCTGATTATTGATGTCTGTGTGTGACTGCTTGACATTGTAGAAAACCACACTGTTTAGAAAGTCTTTTATATTAAATAATTATCACAGAATTACATAGCATCACTTTTACTATATTATCTAACGAATTAAACACACATTTCAACAGAAGTTACACTCAGATCATTTTAATAATTGCTAATTTCAATAATTGATGATTTTCATCAATGGGGTAAGTGAAAATGCTAATGGCATTTCTTCTGGGTTTTTGAGATACAACAAACAGGTTTCAGAAACATGTGGTTATAACAGCCAGAGAAAACATAAAGACAGAAGACAAGGGTCAAGAGCTCAACTAAAGCAAACACTGATCTCTAACATGGTTACTTCAAATGAAACAATAAATCAACATCTAAACCTTAGTTCATTCTCAATAATATCTTCTGTAGACGTCTGACAGAAATAAAGTCAGTCTGGTTATTAATAAGTGGAGCTGCTGATGCTGTTTGTGGGGTTGTTTAATCAGATCTTGAGAGATTTCATGTATTTTATTTCAGTTGATTTCATCTAAGTCTGTGTCTGAAGTCAGTTGTAGTAGTTCTTGTGTTTCTCTTTTCTTCAGTGATTCTGTTTGTTAACAGCAGCTGTTCATCACTAATTCTCAATCAGCACTTAGTTAATCACTTAATTACTTGAATGCAAAGTTTTTAAACTTACATGGTTTAAATCAAGGCAATCTGTTTACTCCAACGGTTTGAGTTAAGTTTACTGGTCGGGTTTTACAGTGTAGCATATTTTTAAAACGTATTTAAATATTAAATGTATGCTTATTTGCAGCGGTTATGCTAACAACAATAAAAATAAAATAAAAAAATAAACATTTATAACAGTAAAACAGCGACATCTGCTGACGGTCACATGCTGCGCTGTCACAGGAACATCTCAGCTGAAGATAATGAGGACATTTTGTCGCTCCTTTAGCAAAGTGCATTCCTAACGACTACTTAATGGCACGCACATGCCCCACTCACTCCAAAGTCCTCACTTCAAGGGGATAGGGATGATCACTTCCATTTGGAATTTGTCCAGACTAGGGCTGCACGATTAATCGCATGCGATTGTCATGCGTGTCTCATCAGTAAAGATGGTTCTGTGATTAGCGGTAAATGTCCATCAGCTGCTTTCAAATGGAGCCGCACCTAATATACAGAGCCGTAGATCGTTGACAAGCTACGCAATATCGCGTTCATAACCGCATGCGATTAATCTGCGATTATGAACGTGATATTGCACAGCTTGTCAGTGAATTACGGCTTCCCATCACACTAGATGTAGACTGACATTGCTCAGAAGTCAGATGTTGGTTGAAAGTGAAAACCCAACCTCTGTTTGGTGTCAAACTCTAGCGTAAATACTCCAAAAACATGACAATCTTCACTTATTATAAACAAGATTTATTTCTGTCATAAATGTAAAAAGTTCTTATTGAGATTAACAGAGATGTTGATGGTTTATTGAAAATTATAGTTTAGTTTGATGTCACCATTATGCTGATCAGTACTTAGGAAGTATGAGTCTTTTCAGTGTTAGCGTTCATTTAGCTGCTGTAATTATACCTGTTACATCAAAAACATTGAGAAAAAGATGTCATTCGATAATGTTGGTTACTGGCTGATATTAGAGATGTCTTAATGTAACAATCTGATCAACTGATTTTACCAGGAGTCTGTTCTACGCTATTAATTTAATATTAGTGACTATAGCAGATGTGTTGCAATACACAGGGTCCTGACAATTTATGTTATTTTATTTTTATCTGATCTTTTTAAACTACATTGTTTTAGAATCACTTCAAACCTTGGGATGCTTAGACATACAGAGACCTTAATAATTAGTGTAAGAATCTCAACAATGGTGACATGCTTCATGCCGCAATGCATTCTGGGTGCTATGGATGAGTTTTGCATGATGTACCCAGAATACATTGCAGCATAAAGCATGTCACCATTGCTGAGATTCATACACTGAATCTTGATGTTTGTGCGACAAATTTTTAAATTTTTTTTTGAAATTATCTGTTTTAAATTCAACTGGGTGTCAGGTTGTTGACCATTGAGTCACTTTAATAAATAATACTTAACTAACACCACACAGTAGCTTGGGTGAAAACAAGTAATCAGACATATCAATCATCAGCAAGCAAACAGCACCATTGAACCACATATTCGTTTGCTGTTTTAGCCACAATAAAGATGACAGCAGCTAAAAAACAACACTGACAAGTCAAGTGTCAAATTGCACAACTAAAGCCAACACTTACCAGCATTATGGTGACATCAAACCAAGCTATTACTTTTAAACAGACATCAACATCCACATCTAAACATCCACTTAAATCTTAATTAGAATGTTATGGAATAATGTTCTAATAATGTTATTGATAAACATTTGTAGAATGTTTTTAGAGAACGTTATCCTATCTTTTGAGAGAACGTTCTGGGAACAAAAATAAAACTACCCGCTAAAAACATTGTTAGAACAATCCATGGGAATGTTCTTAGAACATTTTAGAACAAAGAAAATTCTAGCTGGGAAGTGCCGCTCCATTTGAAACCAGGTGGTGGACATTTACTGTTAATCACAGAACCGGCTTTACTGACAAAGACACGCATGACAATCGCATGCGATTAATCGTGCAGCCCTAATTTGAAGTAACCATGTTAGAGATCACTGTTTGCTTTAGTTGGGCTCTTGACCCTTGACTTCTGTCTTAGTCTTTTCTCTGGCTGTTATAACCGTGTGTTTCTAAAACACATTTGTTATAACTCAAAAGCCCAGAAGAAATCTCATCAGGTGTTAATCTGTACCTAGGTGTAGGTTGTTATACCTTATATAGGTGATGATAGTCATCAATTATTTATCTGTATGGAGTCTAATGAAGTAGGTGTTGTGTAATTAGTTGAAGTGATTCTAGTAAAAGTGACATTAAGAGCCAGTGATTCTGTGATAAGTTAATATAAAAATGACTTTCTAAACATTTTTGTACCCATACATTTTTCTTCTATGCCAGTAATTGGTCAAACACAGACATCAATAATCAGAATATGAACCTCTACAATGGTGACGAAAAAAACATGCTGCAATGCATTCTGGGTACTATTGTAGTACAGAACTCATCCATGGCTCCCAGCATGCTCTGCAGCATTTTTTTTATGGTCACCATTGTTGAGGTTCATATTCTGATTATTTATGTCTGTGTGTGACTAATTGACACCGTAGAAGACCACACTGTTTGAAAAGTCATTCAGATAAACTGATCATCACAGAACCACTTCCTCTTAAAATCACTTTTACTATAATCAAACAAATTACACAACACCTATATCATCAGAGATTAGACTCCAAGCAGTTCAATAATTGATCATTATCATCACCGATATAAAGTATAATAACCTACACCTAGGTACAGGTTAACACCTGATGGTTTTTCCTTCTGGGCTTTTGAGTTACAACAAATGTGTTTTAGAAACACACGGTTATAACAGCCAGAGGAAAGACTAAGAGAGAAATCAAGGGTCAAGAGCCCAACTAAAGCAAACACTGATCTCTAACATGGTTACTTCAAATGAAACAATAAATCAACATCTAAACCTTAGTTCATTCTCAATAAGATCTTCTGTAGATGTCTGACAGAAATAAAGTCAGTCTGGTTATTAATAAGTGGAGCTGCTGATGCTGTTTGTGGGTTGTTTAATCAGATCTTGAGAGATTTCATGTATTTTATTTCAGTTGATTTCATCTAAGGCTGTGTCTGAAGTAGGGCTGCACGATTAATCGCATGCGATTGTCATGCGTGTCTTTGTCAGTAAAGCCGGTTCTGTGATTAGCAGTAAATGTCCACCACCTGGTTTCAAATGGAGCGGCACTTCCCAGCTAGAATTTTCTTTGTTCTAAAATGTTCTAAGAACATTCCCATGGATTGTTCTAACAATGTTTTTAGCGGGTAGTTTTATTTTTGTTCCCAGAACGTTCTCTCAAAAGATAGGATAACGTTCTCTAAAAACATTCTACAAATGTTTATCAATAACATTATTAGAACATTATTCCATAACATTCTAATTAAGATTTAAGTGGATGTTTAGATGTGGATGTTGATGTCTGTTTAAAAGTAATAGCTTGGTTTGATGTCAACCATAATGCTGGTAAGTGTTGGCTTTAGTTGTGCAATTTGACACTTGACTTGACGGTGTTGTTTTTTAGCTGCTGTCATCTTTATTGTGGCTAAAACAGCAAACGAATATGTGGTTCAATGGTGCTGTTTGCTTGCTGATGATTGATATGTCTGATTACTTGTTTTCACCCAAGCTACTGTGTGGTGTTAGTTAAGTATTATTTATTAAAGTGACTCAATGGTCAACAACCTGACACCCAGTTGAATTTAAAACAGATAATTTCAAAAAAAAAATTAAAAATTTGTCGCACAAACATCAAGATTCAGTGTATGAATCTCAGCAATGGTGACATGCTTTATGCTGCAATGTATTCTGGGTACATCATGCAAAACTCATCCATAGCACCCAGAATGCATTGCGGCATGAAGCATGTCACCATTGTTGAGATTCTTACACTAATTCTTAAGGTCTCTGTATGTCTAAGCATCCTAAGGTTTGAAGTGATTCTAAAACAATGTAGTTTAAAAAGATCAGATAAAAATAAAATAACATAAATTGTCAGGACCCTGTGTATTGCAACACATCTGCTATAGTCACTAATATTAAATTAATAGCGTAGAACAGACTCCTGGTAATATCAGTTGATCAGATTGTTACATTAAGACATTTTTAATATCAGCCAGTAACCAACATTATCGAATGACATCTTTTTCTCAATGTTTTTGCTGTAACAGGTATAATTACAGCAGTTAAATGAACTCTAACACTGAAAAGAGTCATACTTCCTAAGTACTGATCAGCATAATGGTGACATCAAACTAAACTATAATTTTCAATAAACCATCAACATCTCTGTTAATCTCAATAAGAACTTTTTTACATTTATGACAGAAATAAATCTTGTTTATAATAAGTGAAGATTGTCATGTTTTTGGAGTATTTACGCTAGAGTTTGACACCAAACAGAGGTTGGGTTTTCACTTTCAACCAACATCTGACTTCTGAGCAATGTCAGTCCACATCTAGTGTGATGTGAAGCCGTAATTCACTGACAAGCTGTGCAATATCACGTTCATAATCGCAGATTAATCGCATGCGGTTATGAACGCGATATTGCGTAGCTTGTCAACGATCTACGGCTCTGTATATTAGGTGCGGCTCCATTTGAAAGCAGCTGATGGACATTTACCGCTAATCACAGAACCATCTTTACTGATGAGACACGCATGACAATCGCATGCGATTAATCGTGCAGCCCTAGTCCAGACTAGTACCGGAACATCCCTAGATTTCACATAGAGCAGCTGTTACTACACAGAGCCGTTGTTAATAGAGAAGATGCGCAAATCCACTTCATTTTCAGGGTTTTTTGGCGCATCTTCTCTATTAACAACGGCTCTGTGTAGTAACAGCGGCTCTATGTGAAATCACACCTGATGGAATTAACAGCTGATTAGAGAACCGGCTTTACTGACGAGATGCGCATAACGATCGGCCGATCGTGATCGGAGCACCCCTAATTGTCACCATTGTTGAGATTCATATGCTGGGTCATGATGTCTGTGCGTCTTATTAGGAAAAGATTTCGAAAAATGTATATTTATTACATACATTAGGAAATGTATTCATTATAGTGATTAAACCAACGGTTCCACAAGGTAGGTTATTTAAAAACTGAACATTTGTTAATAATAAATACATAAAATTGTTTTGGAAATAAACAGCCTGATGCCTAATAATTACTTCATCATGTAAAACCGGCTAGTAACAGTTTTCTGCACAGCACTGATCGCACTGTTTTATAACAGCACATGTACTTTTACAGAGAAATATCTAACATAAGAAACCAAAGGTCAAGAGCCCAACTGAAGCAAACACTGATCTCCATGATGGTGGCATAATTTTAACCAATAAAACATCAGCATCTGATCCTCTGTAACGCACAATAACAGCAGGTGTTCATCACCAATGCACAATCATCATTTAATTAGTCTCTTAATTATCTCATAGACTTTAACTCTTTGAGGACTTGGGATTTGAGTTGAGACTAGTTTGTGACTTGGAAGGAATGACTTGTTTCCTCCTCTGGTCAAATCAGCTGCTGAGTTCATGGGTGGAGCAAAAATGTGGCAGGACTTTTACTTTCTGACCCCTGGACTCTCCACCTCTGTTATTAAATGAACTTACGTTTCGCCAGATTGCCCTTCATCCAAGCCCTCGAAATACCCGCGCTCATAACATTACTAGTACAGAATCAGAATCAATCGCCAAAAGAATCCCTTCGGTTCAGACATGCTGTCAGTCAGTTGGACTTCACGCTGAATCGCGCATGCGCAGTATCATCAGTTCATCGGTTCTCAATTCGGACGCGTCCGACAGAAACGATTCTCGGTTGAGTGTACTGATGATCCGAAAACCGATGCAACCGGTTCTTGACTCGAGAACGAGAATCGCTCTAACCGGCACATGCTGCAGTTCAGTCTCATCAGCTGCTCTACTCGTGTTCATGTTCTGTTTACTACAAACTCAATTTGTGAATGTGTCATCATAAAATATAAATACAGTACAGATATCTCATATATCATCCCTTATTCCTATATTAAACATAAGAGTCTTTAGAGTCTTAATTATTGTCCAACTTCCCGGAAAACCCATTTGGCCTATACATTATATACAATATACAGATTGGAAACATTAATCTAAAAAAAAAATAATAATAAAAAAAAAATCAAAATAAAATATAGTTATTTTATCAAACTTTCCGATGTTTAACAAAATACTTACAAAATTACACGCATGCGCAATATCATCAGTTCATCGGTTCTCAATTCGGACGCGTCCGACAGAAACGATTCCCGGTTGAGTTTACTGGTGATCCGAAAACCGAAGCAACCGGTTCTTGACTCGAGAATAGGGCTGCACGATTAATCGCATGCGATTGTCATGCGTGTCTTTGTCAGTAAAGCCGGTTCTGTGATTAGCAGTAAATGTCCACCACCTGGTTTCAAATGGAGCGGCACTTCCCAGCTAGAATTTTCTTTGTTCTAAAATGTTCTAAGAACATTCCCATGGATTGTTCTAACAATGTTTTTAGTGGGTAGTTTTATTTTTGTTCCCAGAACGTTCTCTCAAAAGATAGGATAACGTTCTCTAAAAACATTCTACAAATGTTTATCAATAACATTATTAGAACATTATTCCATAACATTCTAATTAAGATTTAAGTGGATGTTTAGATGTGGATGTTGATGTCTGTTTAAAAGTAATAGCTTGGTTTGATGTCACCATAATGCTGGTAAGTGTTGGCTTTAGTTGTGCAATTTGACACTTGACTTGTCGGTGTTGTTTTTTAGCTGCTGTCATCTTTATTGTGGCTAAAACAGCAAACAAATATGTGGTTCAATGGTGCTGTTTGCTTGCTGATGATTGATATGTCTGATTACTTGTTTTCACCCAAGCTACTGTGTGATGTTAGTTAAGTATTATTTATTAAAGTGACTCAATGGTCAACAGCCTGACACCCAGTTGAATTTAAAGCAGATAATTTCAAAGATTTAAAAAAAAATTGAGTTCAAATTCAGTGTATGAATCTCAACAATGGTGACATGCTTTATGCTGCAATGTATTCTGGGTACATCATGCAAAACTCATCCGTAGCAGTAGCACCCAGAATGCATTGCGGCATGAAGCATGTCACCATTGTTGAGATTCTTACACTAATTCTTAAGGTCTCTGTATGTCTAAGCATCCTAAGGTTTGAAGTGGTTCTAAAACAATGTAGTTTAAAAAGATCAGTAAAAATAAAATGACTTAAATTGACCCTGTGTATTGCAACACATCTGCTAGTCACTAATATTAAATTAATAGCGTAGAACAGACTCCTGGTAAAATCAGTTGATCAGATTGTTACATTAAGACATCTTTAATATCAGCCAGTAACCAACATTATCTAATGACATCTTTTTCTCAATGTTTTTGCTGTAACAGATATAATTACAGCAGCTAAATGAACGCTAACACTGAAAAGAGTCATACTTCCTAAGTACTGATCAGCATAATGGTGACATCAAACTAAACTATAATTTTCAATAAACCATCAACATCTCTTTTAATCTCAATAAGAACTTTTTTACATTTATGACAGAAATAAATCTTGTTTATAATAAGTGAAGATTGTCATGTTTTTGGAGTATTTACGCTAGAGTTTGACACCAAACAGAGGTTGGGTTTTCACTTTCAACCAACATCTGACTTCTGAGTAATGTCAGTCCACATCTAGTGTGATGGGAAGCCATAATTCACTGACAAGCTGGGCAATATCACGTTCATAATCGCAGATTAATCGCATGCGGTTATGAACGCGATATTGCGTAGCTTGTCAACGATCTACGGCTCTGTATATTAGGTGCGGCTCCATTTGAAAGCAGCTGATGGACATTTACCGCTAATCACAGAACCATCTTTACTGATGAGACACGCATGACAATCGCATGCGATTAATCGTGCAGCCCTACTCGAGAACGAGAACTGCTCCAGCAGTGGGCGTGTTCGTTCATTATCTGGCTCGGCTCGGTGTTCATCTTCAGTTCGGTCTTCACAGCATTTCATTCAGTGTACTGTTTGAGTAAATGGATTACCCCGGGATATTGGTTTATTCTGACTCAGAGGGAGTGTCAGTCACGTTAAAAAAGTTAACAGCTTAAGTAATTTGTGAATTTATGCTTATTGGAGACGTGAACCGTTTCAAACGATTCAGTTCGATTTGGTGAACTGGTTCAACCGGTTCACTAAGAAGAACCGGTTAAATTGAACGATTCGTTCACGAATCGGCCATCACTATTAGAGACCGTTAAACAGAGCGCGAAAGCGCAACGGATCACTGTGAGGATTTATAAAGGCTCGAAATTGTCAACATTTTTGTTGCATATGCTCCTGAAATTTAATCTGTGCGACCTAAAAATATATTTGGGAGTAACGTTATATGTGCGGAGCCTATCTGTCCACTAATGACACATCCGTGGAGACTGTGGAAAACACTGCTTCTGTTATGAATATGATTAATATTTTAATATGAATGTCGGATTGAAATGAATGCTGTTATTAGAGTAGCCAATCGTGTAATGAATTATAACTACTATGAATATAATGAGCATTAGAATGAAGTTTATTAACTATTTAATGCTCCTATAACTTTTATCGCCTGCGATAATATCATAATTGTTGTTTTAATGATGTGCGCGCGCATTTATAGTGCGTTCTTTCACTGTGTGATTAAGTCTTGTAAAATGCATTTAGAATGATCACAATATTGAAGAAATAGGGGCAGAAAATTCACATATTTATATCATTTCATATAGTAAATCAAAATCACACAAAGAATGCCGTCTTTTCCTACAAAAATCATCATGATTACATATATATATATATATATATATATATATATATATATATATAATTTTTTTTTTTTTTTTTTTTTTTTTTACAACAGGTCAGTAAACAAGTTAATTAATAGACTTGTGTTTCAGACACCATATTGTCTGTTTTGCTCTATTTCTACAACAAAAATAATTCCAAACACAGCCACCAAAGCACAGTTTTGCGTCTCTGAGCAACATGACAGTCTTTCGTTCCTGAATGAATCGTTTAAATGATTCGGTTCAATCGCAATGACTCACTTATTAACAGTGACTTGCTGACACATACACTGAAAACCCTAATAAGTTGACTGAACTAAATTTATTGAGTAAACTTGTTGCCTCAATTTAATTGAGTAATGGAGTCTCCCAAAACTTACATATTTAAGTTTATTTAACTTGACGGTTTTGTAGACTACCTAAATCCCTCAGAGGTTTAAATGTTGATACATGATTCATTTGAAGTCACCATTGTGGTGGAAAGTGTTTGGTTTAGTTGGGATCTTGGTCCAGTTACTTCTTGTGTTAATTTGTCTCTTGCTGCTGTATTGGTGTATTTTAAAACGCTGTTTTTGTGGTGAAAAAAGACAAATTTAAATGAGCTCAGGTGTTATCAGATGTTTTTTGTTGATGAGAGAGTCATCACATAATACGTATTTGAGATCATAAAATATGTTTTGTTTGATATTTTTAACAGGCACCAGGAGTAAAATACTTATTTTAAAGATGGACGAAATGAATGCGTTTGAAATAATTTGAGTAAAAGAATCAATCAAGTTTTCACACACAGACTTCTAGATGTAGCATATGCATCACAATAATGGTGACAAACAAAAGAGCTCCATAGCACAAACTCCTCCTTATTTTCCAGCCTTTTTTTGTTCTGATTGTCACCATTGATGTGATGCATATCCAAAATCTTGATGTCTGTTTGTGACGACATGGTTGGTTTTCTAAAAGTAAGTACATTGTTTTATCTACAAAGTTTATATCCATAAAAGTATATCCATAGTTGCAGCAATATATTTTATTTTACTATAATAAGTCAACATTACAAGCCAGATATGTGTATGTTAGATCTCAACTCTCTTTGCCACAGTAACAGTGTTTTACAACACACAAGTTACAGCTGCAAGAGACAAGCTTACACCAACAAAGAGCTGATAACACCTGAGCTCTTTTAAACTTTGTCTTTCTTCGCCACAAAAACAGCATTTTAAAATATACTGTTATAGCAGCAAGAGTCAAGCGAACATAAGAAGTATCTGGACCAAGATCCCAACTAAACCAAACATTTTCCACCACAATGGTGACTTCAAATGAATCAAGTATGCACATTTAAACCTCTGTTAATTCTCAATAAGAGCTTCTCTAGATGTCTGACAGAAATAAAGTCACAGAACCTTGTAAGGAGGATATGTGAACATCTATATCGGATGTGCAGAAGACATAAAAAACATTAAAAAAAGACGTCATACAAACATTCTCTCCTCAGTGGATGTCTTTTCAATGTCTGCAAAGACATAAAAATATATATATATTTTTTTTTTACAGTGCAGTATAGGGTTTACTGTATTTTCATAAATATTGTGACAGTTTGTCAAAAGGTCAAAGTGTAAATATGCTGTTATTTGTTTTACTTCAGTCTGCTGTCAAAAATAAGAACATCATTTTCAGTTAAATTTACATGTTGAGTTAACTTGAATATATAAGTACACTTGAAATTAGTACCAAGTTAAGTGAACATAATTGTTTAAGTACATTAAATTAGCATCAAGTTTGGTGAACTGAGTGATTTAAGTACAATCTACAAAACCGTCAAGTTAAATAAACTTAAAAATGTAAGTTTTGGGAGACTCCATTACTCAATTAAATTGAGGCAACGAGTTTACTCAATCAATTTAGTTCATTCAACTTATTAGGGTTTTCTACAAAACCGTCAAGTTAAATAAACTTAAATATGTAAGTTTTGGGAGACTCCATTACTCAATTAAATTGAGGCAATGAGTTTACTCAATCAATTTAGTTCATTCAACTTATTAGGGTTTTCGATCTAACGAGTTAAGCAGTAACTTTAGCTGCCATGTTCTTTCGCTCAAAGGAAAACGATTGGGCCACTTCATCAAATACTTAAGTTGTTGTTTCAATAATCATCTCAAAATCACGTACCACAAGGATTTAAATTAACATATTTCACCAGTAGAAATCATGCAAAACAACTTTATATCTACATAATTTTAGTCACCGAACATAGTACACGAAGAAAAACTTCCTCTTGAATTGTAGTTCAGCAACCAAACAGACCAAAAGGACGAATTTTGTAATCCACCAATCAGTGCTTTTGTTCTCTTGTTGCTAGGCAGAATTTCTCCCATGGCCAATCACATTAAAGGAAGAACAGAGTGACGTTGAGTTTTTCGAAAGGATTACTCATGATTTTGAGCTCACAACACTTGAAATCTTAAGTTTATGCATTTTGAAGGTAAATTAGTTAAATTAACTCATGTTTTTAAGTGACAGGGCCAAAATGCAAAATTTTAAGTAATGTTTAGTCAACATTACTTGATTTTTTAAGTCAAGGCAACATTAGGGTTTACAGTGTCTGGCCATTTTAATTTCAAATTTAAAGTATCTTTTGTTTGTTTTTTATAATTAATTTCTTTTAATTTCAAATGAGTATTCAACATTTTATGTCTTGTATATCAAAACATTATTCATGCATGTGTAACTGCAGGTTAAATGCATTCTTGTCCTGCATTAAACAGTGTAATACATCTAAATGCCACTTCCGATGAAGCTTCTGTGTTTCCCCTGCATTGAAAAGATGAGTTTGTTGATACTGATTTGCCTGGTAACAGCCCAAATGTCTTATTATTCTAAATAACTGATTCCTTTAATTAAAAACAACTAGTTTGAGATTAACAGCACTGTAAACCCTACACTGTAAACCCTAACGTTGTCATTAATAAAGAAATCAAGTTAACATAACTTCACATTACTTATAACACCCAGTTTTGCCATCAAAACTTAAACAGATGTGTTTAACTTACTCATTGGCAATGAAAATCTTTTTAATTAAGATTTTAAGTGTTATAAACTCATAAGTTCCATTTATTTAAATTATTCGCTACGTCTGTGTTTAAAATTGATTGGTCGCGCTTGAAATTCTGCCTTGACAACAGCGCCGATTGGCCAATATAACACAAGGCGGGAATTTTTTGTCGAATTTGCTGAAGACGCAGCACTGAATGCAGGACACAGTCATTTGCAGGACCACCTGAAAGAAGAAATAAATAATACAGTTTAAAGTTAAATAGGTAAGTAAAGATTTAAACGCAACGCATAAGTATACACACATTCTTTTTTTTATTTCCTTATACGTTTTATTGTCATGTTATTTGCATGGTGAAAATACTTTAACGTTACCGTTTTACTCTGGCAGCGGGCCAGCTGCAGCAGCCAGACAGGCGTTAAAGCAGGTTGGAAGAGAGTCGTCGTGAAAGACCCAGAGTACGCTGGTAGGCAGAATAATGGTAAAATATATATTTAAATTGCGCTAAGTTTCCTTGGAGTATTTTCGAGTTATAAACACTTGTTACTAACTTTCTGTAAGAACATCTGAGTTTCCCGTTTTCCCTTCCGCAGGGACAGTAGCAGGCGGTTATGAAGCAGACGAGGAGGGGGAAGAGTCGAGGCCACAGGAGGAACGTTACGTTGGTAAATTTTGCTTTATTGTCTGTTAAAGGTTTTATTTTATTTTTATACGGATGGACAAGGTATAAATGCGTTTAAGTTAAAATCACCTAACTTCCAAACATAGCCAATGTTTTACAGACTAGCGCTGTTGTTTACAATTGGCCTAAGCGTGATATTGCGGCTCGAACTTCGAGAAAAATCTATTTCCAGACACTGAAATGTCTCTGTGTAATTTGTGAAAGGACTTTCTTTTATGTGGTGTAAAATTGGGCTGCTGCGTGAATATACTGACTTGGGCCTAATCGTTTTAAGAATTTCTTTGGGCGGTATGTTCACTGAAAACCGCAGACCTTTTTCCTGCCTGCGACACATTTACAGAGATATTATTAATTAATAGTTATATGGAATGAAATTTTATGAAATGATAGGTCTATGCAATAAACGAAACATTTACATAATACCTTTAATCCACAGCCTCTGTAAACAGAGCTAAATGCGTTTACTACAGTCAGAACAAGCTTAAAGCTGTTAAGTTATATCAAACTTTGGGAATCTTTGAAAAGTCAATCTTCCTGATTTGAGATCGTGCATGTGAATGTAATTGTACTTTTTTAATAGCATCAAGGATAGCAGCAAGTATTATTTTGATGAACAACACAACAGACGCATCTCCTCCTGACAGCCTGGAGTGCAAGCGCCCTGACACATATAATGATGTGATACTGGTGTGGTTTGTTTACAACTAGCAGGATGTCCAAAATTGTACTTGCTACTATCCTTGATGCTGCAATCTGTATAAAAAGGTAAGATTGTTCATAGGTGTGATCTCAAATTGGGAAGATTGAGTTTTCACACATTGCCAAAGTTTGATATATCGCACTCCAGACTGTAGAAAATACACTCAGGGCTGTTTGTACAAGGTTAAGGTAATGTTATAAATAACGTTTCTTGCATGGACCTTTCGTTTCATTTCATAAGACATAAATATATCATCAGGAACCACAAGTAATGATTTTGTTTTGCTTGTACATGTTTTTTGACCATCAAAGGGATGGTTACATTTGACTTTAATTTATATGAATAGCCAAAGACAACAGTTTCAGCTTAAAATCTTCTTTAATGTTCTGCTAAATAAAGTCTTTGATGGTTGAGTGTGAGTAAATTGACAGCAAAATTGTATTCATGAATGAAAATCCTTTTAAATGTAAGTAAATGTAAACTGTATAAATTGCAATATAGACTTCATAGTTGATCTCTGAGTAAACGTTTAAAGGCTGTTATAATGTATTATTAGTGGTTGGATTTAATACAATTTTATTTTTTCCACACAAGCTATCAGAGCCAACTGAAGCCGAACTTTGGTGCTTTAAGGACTATGCCTTTGGTTTGGAGATGTCTCTGCTTTCTTTAAGACACTTTGTTTGGTAAGTGTTCCAAGGAGAAAATGTACAAAAAAAAAAACCTCTATACACACTCTCACACATTCACAATCTTGGGTCATTCTCTCTCTCAGACACACACACACACACACACTGTATCAGTCTGAATCTAAAGGTTTAATTCACTCAAATATTGAAAATTATGTAATTCATTGACTCACCCTTATGTCACTCCATCTTCAAGACAATAGATTTTTATGATATTCTGTAACTTTTTGTCGCTCCGTTGACATCCAACACAACTACACTTTCAAGGACAATAGGAAAGACTTTGTTACAGTACTCTGTACTACTGTACTCCAGTGGTTTAACCTCAATTTTATGAAGCAAAAAGAGTGCTATGTTTGTGCAAAAAAACATAATTTACCAGTGTATTTTTAAAAATGTTTATCTGCAATGCCCGTTCATGAGAGTATCTCATATAGCACCACAACGCTTAAGTTTTGACGTAATTGTGTGAACATGCGTTGGAGATTATATTTAGCAAATAAAGTTGTACTTTTTTTTTTTTTTTTTTTTTTTTGCACAAACAAATTACTTGCGTAGCTTCATAACACTGAGGTTAAACCACTGGAGTCACATGGATTACTTTAATGTTGTCTTTCATACCACTTTTTGGACCTTGAAAGTGGTAATTGCATTGGATCTCTAGTATGGAGGGACTGAAACCTCATGGGTTTCATTTAAAAATCTTTTTTTTTAAGTTCCGAAGATGAACGTAGGTCTTTCAGATGTGCAGCGACACAAGGGCGAGTAATTAATGACAAAATGTTAAATTTTGGGTGAACTAACCCTTTTAGATGGAGATTGATGCAGTGTTTGTGAGAGATCGTGTGAATGTGTAATAAAAAATGAAAATTCTGTCAGTAATTACTCACCCTCATGTTGTTCCAAACCTGTAATACTTTCGTTCATCTTCGGGAACACAAATTAAGATATTTTTTTTATGAAATCTGAGAGCTGTCTCACTCCTCCATAGGTTTCTATAGTAACTGTAGCTTGCCGGCCTTGCTCAACCTGAAGTTTATCAAGTGATGAGAATACTTTTTGTGTGCAAAAAACAACGTCTTTATTGAACTATTCATTTTCCTCTTTGTTTCTCTGAGTTCACGTAGTGTAACAGTGCAGTGCTTCTGGGTTGTACGTCAGAACGTAGGCTCACTATTGGCCAGAATCACACACATGACCAGCGTGAGCCTCCATTCTGATGTACAACCCAGAGGCGCTGCGCTGTTACATAACGTAACTCTACGCTTGATAAACTTCAGGTTGAGCCACTGTGGTCACTTGGACTATTTTAACATGTCTTTACAAACTTTCTGGGCTGGCAAGTTTAAATTACAGAGAAGCCTATGGAGGAGTGAGACAACTCGGATCATCAAAAATATTTTAATCGATGATGTATTACTGCGTTGGAACAACGTGAGGGTGAGTAATTACTAACAGAATTTTAATTTTTTTGGTGAACTAACCCTTTAAGTTGCACCTTTTTGAAATGTAAATGAGCTTGCATGTATGTGAATTAATTTTAATTTGTTAATGTTTTTTCACTATATGTCCGATGATCACCGCTCAATTCTTTATGTGCCAGTGGGGATTTTGATAGTTGAAGATGGGACAAGATGGGTCTCCCTCTTCGATTGGATTCGTAATCGAGGGAAAATTAGTGATGGACAATCTACATGACCTTCCTGAAGCAATGTGCCTTCTGTTCGGACTAATAAATGCATTGCACCTGAGTTACCCAAAGTCGCTGAGAGACACGTTTGACTTCATTCAGCGGATTCTACTTTCCTTGGGGCAGAAAGACCTGCAGCCTAAAACACAGTCGTTGGCAAACCAGCTGTTTGGTTTAATTGGAGAAATTGCTTGGCGCATTTTAATAGCAACACATTTACATTACACATGGTCCTTTAAAAAAGACTGAGACTGTTAAAAATATGAGTTTACTCTTTTATTCATGTGTCTTTTTAAAATGAGCTTACTGTTTTGTAAAAATGTGAGCTTACTGTTATAAATATGAGCTTAAGGTTTTTTTTTGTAATGTGAGCTTAATGTTTTGTAAAAATGTTAGCTTACTGTTAAATTTGAGCTTAATTTTTTAATGTGACTTAAAAATGCAGCTTCCTGTAAAAAAAAAATGAGCTTAAAGTGCTGTTCAAGTGTCTTAATGTGACTTAAAAATATAAGCTTGATATTACCAATGTTTCTTAAATTAATGTAAATGTATAAACCAAATAAAGCTGTGTATGGAAAAAACTATATTTGTATTAAATCATTAAAACAAGTAAACCATATAAAACTCGAAAATTTAAGTTAAGTCTGTTTGCCTTTTTAAGTTATCTGTACTTGAACATTTAAGTTAATTCAATGAAGAGACCAACATTAGGTCAACTCAATTGAATTGAGTTGGCAATTTTGCCATTACTCAATTTTACTTACGCAACCACTTTCCTCAAATCATTTGAGTAGTCTCAACTTATTAGGGTTTACAGTGTAATAAGTTGAGACTACTCAAATGATTTGAGGAAAGTGGTTGCGTAAGTAAAATTGAGTAATGGCAAAATTGACAACTCAATTCAATTGAGTTGACCTAATGTTGGTCTCTTCATTGAATTAACTTAAATGTTCAAGTACAGATAACTTAAAAAGGCAAATAGACTTAACTTAAATTTTTGAGTTTTATATGGTTTACTTGTTTTAATGATTTAATACAAATATTGTTTTTTCCATTAACAGCTTTATTTAGTTTATACATTTACATTAATTTAAGAAACATTACTAATATCAAGCTCATATTTTTAAGTCACATTTAGACACTTGAACAGCACTTAAGCTCACATTTTTAGAAAACAGTAGCTCATATTTTAAACAGCAAGCTGCATTTTTAAGTCACATTAAAATATTGAGCTCATGTTTAACAGCAAGCTTACATTTTTACAGAACATTACACTCACATAAAAAAAAAAAAAAAAACATTAAGCTAAACATTATCCCAGTGACTTTGGGTAACTCAGGTGCAATGCATATAGAAGTCCGAACAGAAGGCACATTGCTTCAGGAAGGTCATGTAGATTGTCCATCACTAATTTTCCCTCGATTATGATTCCAATCGAAGAGGGAGACCCATCTTGTCCCATCTTCAACTATCAAAATCCCCACTGGCACATAAAGAATTGAGCGGTGATCATCGGACATATAGTGAAAAAACATTAACAAATTAAAATTAATTCACATACATGCAAGCTCATTTACATTTCAAAAAGGTGCAACTTAAAGGTTTAGTTCACCAAAAAAATTAAAATTCTGTTAGTAATTACTCACCCTCACGTTGTTTCAACGCAGTAATACATCATCGATTAAAATATTTTTGATGATCCGAGTTGTCTCACTCCTCCATAGGCTTCTCTGTAATTTAAACTTGCCAGCCCAGAAAGTTTGTAAAGACATGTTAAAATAGTACAAGTGACCACAGTGGCTGAACCAGAAATTTATCAAGCGTAGCGTTACGTTATGTAACAGCGCAGCGCCTCTGGGTTGTACATCAGAATGGAGGCTCATGCTGGTCATGTGTGTGATGCTGGCCAATAGTGAGCCTACGTTCTGACGTACAACCCAGAAGTGCTGCACTGTTAGACTACTTGAACTCACTCAGAGAAACAAAGAGGACAATGTATAGTTGAATAGACGTTATTTTGTTTGTTTTTTTGCGCACAAAAAGTATTCTCATCGCTTGATAAACTTTAGGTTGAGGCACTGTAGTCACTTTGACTATTTTTAACAATGTTTTTAACTTTCTGGGCCGGCAAGTTACACTTACAATAGAAACCTATGGAGGAGTGAGACAGCTCTCAGATTTCATCAAAAATATCTTAATTTGTGCTCCGAAGATGAACGAAAGTATTACAGGTTTGGAACAACATGAGGGTGAGTAATTACTGACAGAATTTTCTTTTTTATTACACATTCACACGATGTCTCACATACACTGCATCAATATCAACCTAAAAGGGTTAGTTCACCCAAAATTTAAAATTCTGTCATTAATTACTGAACCTTGTGGTGTTGCACATCTGAAAGACCTACGTTCATCTTCGGAACATATTAAAATATTTTTAATGAAACCCATGAGGTTTCAGTCCGTCCATACTAGAGATCCAATTCAATTACCACTTTCAAGGTCCAAGAAGGTATGAAAGACATCACTAAAGTAATCCATGTGACTCCAGTGGTTTAACCTCAATTTCATGAAGCTACACAAGTAATCTGTTTGTGCAAAAAAAAAAAAAAAAAGTACAACTTATAAAAAAATATTATCTCCAATGCACGGTCACGCAATTACGTCTGCTCTCACATGAATACAAAACTCACACGTTGTGGTGCTATATGAGATACTGTCTTGAGCGGGCGTTGCAGATAAACAATTACACTGGTAAATTATGTTTTTTTTGCACAAACATAGCACTCGTTTTGCTTCAGAAAATTGAGGTTAAACCACTGGAGTACAGTAGTACAGAGTACTGCAACAAAGTCTTTCCTATCATCCTTGAAAGTGTAGTTGTGTTGGATGTCAATGGAGGGACATAAAGTTACAGAATATCATTAAAAAAATCTATTGTGCCTTAAAGATGGAATGACACAAGGGTGAGTCAATGAATTACAGAATTTTCATTTTTGAGTGAATAAACCCTTTAGATTGATACAGTGTGTGTGAATGACCGAGATTGTGAATGTGTTAGAGTGTGTATAGAGGGTGAGAGGGTGTCTTTTGGACATTTTCTCCTTGGAACACTTACCAAACACATCTTAAAGAAAGCAGGAGTCACCTCCAAACCAAAGAGGTAGTCCTTTAAGCACCAAAGTTCAGTTTCAGTTGGCTCTGATAGCTTGTGTGAAAAAAATAAAATTTTATTAAATCCAACCACTTGATAATAATACATTATTATAGCCTTTAAACATTTAATCAGAGATCAACTATGAAGTCTATATTGCAGTTTATAAAGAATCAATCTACTATCTTCTAAGATATATCTAGGATAAATTATTGGGACTTCTAACTAACCTTTGTTGCTTCAGAAGGTTTATCAAAAGCTGACCAGCAACTCCCGTTCTGGCTCTGAAAATGTCCAAGAGCCATGTACTATGTTGGTCAAGGGTCTCGTAAAATTCCCTTTTCAAGATCTTACCAGCAATCCTATTAAACTCCACGTAGACCTGAAAAAATTAAGAAGGGGAAAGTAACAACATGCATGCATGGTGTGCTTGATTATTTTTTAAGATAACAAGTTAATTCCAGTCAAAGGTACAAAAATGTGTTAATTAAAAAAAGGTTAATTATTTATTTACCTACATTTAAAAGGATTTTTCATTCATGAATAAAAATTTGCTGTCAATTTACTCACTCTAGCCATCCAAGATGTGGGCGACTTTATTTAGCAGAACATTAAGGGAGATTTTTAGCTGAAACTGTTGTCTTTGGCTATTCATATAATGAAAGTCAACTGTAACCATCCCTTTGATTGTCAAAAAACGTGTACAAGCAAAACAAAATCAATAATTGTGATTCCTGATGATATATTTGTGTCTTATGAAATGAAACGATAAGTCTATGCAAGCAACATTATTTATAACATTATTACCTTTACCTTGTACAAACAGCCCTGAGTGTATTTTCTACAGTCTGGAGTGCGAGTGTAAAGATATATCAAACTTTGGGAATATGTGAAAACTCAATCTTCCCAATTTAAGATCACTCATGTGAACAATCTTACTTTTTTATACAGGTTGCAGCATCAAGGATAGTAGCAAGTACCATTTTGCACATCCTGCTAGTTGTAAATAAACCACACATCAGGGTGCTTGCCCTCCAGGCTGTCAGGAGGAGATGGGTCTGTTGTGTTGTTCATCAAAATGATACTTGCTGCTATCCTTAATGTTGCTACCCGTTTAAAAAAGCAAAATTACATTCACATGTGTGACAGATTGACAGATTGACAGATTCCCAAAGTTTGATATAACGTTATATCTTTACGCTTGTGTTCCAGACTGTAGTAAACAAATTCAGCTTTGTTTGCAGAGGCTGTGAATTAAAGGTAATATATGAGGTTTAGTTTCTTGCATAGACCTATCATTTCATATAATTTCATTCCACATAACTATTCATTAATTAATAATATCTCTGTAAATGTGTCGCAGGCAGGAAAAGGTCTGCGGTTTTTAGTAACATACCGACCAAAGAAATTCTTATAACGATTAACGTTAGGCATAAGTCAGTATTCACGCGGCACCCCAATTTTACACCAAATAAAAGAAACGTCCTTTCACAAATTACACAAAGAGACATTTCAGTGTCTGGAAATAGATTTTTCTCGGAAGTTCGAGCCGCAATATCACGCTTAGGTCTATTGTAAACAACAGTGCTAAGTTAGTCTGTAAAACATTGGCTATGTTTGGAAGTTAGGGGATTTTAACTTAAACGCATTTATACCTTAAGTCCAGTTGTATAAAAAATAAAATAAAACATAGCAGACAATAAAGCAAAATTTACCAGCGTAACATTACTCCTGTGGCCTCGACTCTTCCCCCTCCTCGTCTGCTTCATAACCACCTGCCTGCTAATGTTACTGTCCCTACAGGAGGAAAACGGGAAATTCAGATGTTCTTACAGAAAGTTGGTAACACGAACGTGTTTATAACTCGAAAAATACTCAAAGGCAACTAAGCAAAATTTAAATATATATTTTTCCATTATTCTACCTACCAGCGTACTCTGGGTCTTTCACAACGACTCTCTTCCCGCCTGCTTTAACGCCTGTCTGGCTGCTTGTGCAGCTGGCCCGCTGCCAAAGTAAAACGGAAAAGTATTTTCAACATGCAAATAATATGACAATAAAACGTATAAGGAAATAAAAAATACAACGTGTGTATATTTATGCGTTGTGTTTAAACCTTTACTTACCTATTTAACTTTAAACTGCAAATGATTGTGAACCGCAGTCAGTGCTGCGTCTTCAGCAAATTCGAAAAACAATTCCCGCCTTGTGTTATATTGGCCAATCGGTGCTGTTGTCAAGGCAGAATTTCAAGCGCGACCAATCATTTTTAAACAGAGACGTAGCGAATAATTTAAATAAATGGAAATTCTGAGTTAATAACACTTAAAATCTTAATTCAAAAGATTTTTACTGCCAATGAGTAATTTAAACACACCTGTTTAAGTTTTGATGGCAAAACTTGGTGTTATAAGTAATGTGAAGTTATGTTAACTTGATTTCTTTATTAATTACAACATTAGGGTTTACAGTGAGGGCTATCCCTTTTTGCCTCCCTCCCACTGTTAAAATGTAACTAAGTAATTTTTACTCTGAGTAAATTTTAAATGAGCTACTTTTTACTTTTACTTGAGTAGATTTTTAGACTGGTACTTTTACTTGTACTTAAGTAAAATTTCATTAATGAAATGGTACTTTTTTACTTGAGTAGAATATTTTTTTACTCTTTCCACCTCTGCGATTTTATGACAACTAATCTTTTGTCTAAATTACAGTCTTTGTGGATGTGGTTGTAGTTATTAGCTGGCTTATAACAAGAAGCTTTGAGTGAGACCTAGTAGTCAAATTCTGGGGGAAAACAATCTCACAATAGTCCAAAAAGAGAAATGTCCCCTTAATTTCCACATGTATTAATGATGATGATTATTATTATTATTATTATAAGTTATGATATTATTATACTAACTCAAATTTCAGGATCTGTTGTGCGATGGGCTCTAAAGCAAACATTGACCACTATAATGGTGACACACAAATTGTGATTTTCTCGTTTGGTGATTCTGCTTGTTAACACCAGGTGTCTTCAATAATGCTCAATCATAACTCAATTAACTTCTTAATTATCTCATTAACTTCAACTCTGCTTCAGTGTTACTTTTAACACTGCTTTAGTGTTTATATGAGTCCACACTCAGAGTGTTAAATTAACACTGGGGATTTTGCTGTGCAGTGTCATAAGTACATCTCTGACGTTTATAACAAACCAAACAGTTTGAAAATCGGTAGAAAATTGAGCAAGTTATGTTTATTTAAATAGTACATGCACCATTAAAACACTGTTAGAGTGAGCGAGCTGACTGTCAGGTGCAGACGAGACATCTAGCCTTTATTATGTTCATCTAAGGCTAGTCTTACTCAAATGAAATGGTAAAATACTTCTGAAGTGACTGAAGAGCAGTCCTGGAGATGTTGTTTGTGTAGTTATGTCCTCATTAAGTGAGATGACGGATGCTGAAATCACCGCGAGCGTTGCGCGCGCGTCAGTGTGTGTGTAGTAAACGGAACCGCGCGTCAGATTCATTCATACAGAGATATATGATCGCGTAATATGAGTTAATGCTCATCAGATCGCGTAAATCAGTGGAAAAATTATATAAATTATGATTCTGTGTAAAGAAATATCATGTAAATTTGTATAAAACTATCAGCATTTTTACAAATATGAACTAAAAGCTCTAATGGAGGCAATTCAGTGATGCTTGCACGTGACTGCCTGCCTGAGTTTTATCAGAGGCGCGCAAAATTTTGCGGAGGCGACTGCCTCATAATTGGCTAGCCAGTTTGGCGGGTTACTTTTCATAAGTTATGCTCTTTCTTTTACTGTCTATGATTATGTTCACTCATTAATTTCTTGGGGAAGTTCGTGCAAGTCAAATCTGCGCAGGTTCAGCGCAAATACTTAACTCAGCACATTAGCGCAAACAGCAAACAAAACACACATGATAAACAAATATATAAGCACTAGATTGCGTTCTTCCACTGCATGATTCAGTCTATTAATATGCATTAAGAATGATCAAAAAAATTTATATATTTCTATAATTTCATATAGTTAATATAGAGTGTTTTAAACAAAAATCAGCATGGTTACAAATATGATATTGATTTTATTCAACCGTTCAATAAACAATAAGTTAATATCAAGAGACGTTTTAGACACCATATTGCCTGTTTTTGCTCTATTTCTCCAACAGAAATCATTTCAAACACAGCCACAGAACGCTGTTTTGTGTTTCTGAGCAACATGAAGGAGTTCATTCCTGAATGAATCAACCGTTTAAATGACTCGGTTCAGTCTCAATGACTCACTTATTAACCTTTTATTTTACTGTCTATGTTATTAACAGTGACTCGCTGTCACCTACTGGCGGTTTTAATTAGGCATTTAATGTATCTTTTCATTTTAAAAACGATTTCAAATATCAGTATTCAACATTTCAAGTTTAAAATAGAAAAACATTATTTATGCATTTGTAACTGCGGGTTAAATCATTCCATGTCCCTCTAAACTACATTTATATATGTAAATAGTCTACATCTGAATTCCACTTCAACTTCTGCGATGATTAATTTTGTTGATACTGATTTAATTTGTTTAATAACAGCCTAAATGTATTTTTTATTATTATAATTGACTGATTAAATGTAAGAATTTGATTCAAAAGATGATGCACACTGGCTTTATAAAGGTAAAAATGCACATAAAAGGTAAAAATGAATTTAAAAGATTAATTTCTATCATTGCTGTAAACTGTCCACACAGAATATGAAATATATCAAAAACTTCAGGAGTCAGGTGTCCACGGCCTTAAGATATCAGTGCAATAACACACTTAGCAAAATATTAGATAATTATCTTTATCAATAAAATTTTTTTTTGTCAATATCGTACACCCCTAGTTCTGACACAAAATGATTTGCAACGGTCGCTTTATCACATTCAGTGTAGACAGTCTCAAGCTGTTGGTTTATTTGAGTGTTTTTTTTTTTTTTTAGCTAGTAGAAGTTATGAATGTCCTGTAACTTAAAAGTTTATGTGTACCATGTGTACCAAAAATCTTAGTCATATCTTTGTTAACACACTTTACTAGCCTTTAGTTTCGAAACTTTGCTGCAGTCTTTATCTTCTCAAGGTGCAAACAGGAAATAAACTGCTCTGGTCATGTGACAGTTTGCACTAATCATGTGAAACTGCACATATTTACTTGAGACCCTTTATGGTTTCCAAATTTGCAGGTACAAGTTTATTAAATGTAAACACTGATATGCATCTTTTTTAATCATCTCATTTGATAAAAACTTCAAGATTTACTCTGATTTATTTTGTAGCTTTTCTCATTACAGTGTTACAGTACAAACAGTGTTTAAATCATAAGCATTTTAGTCACAATTTAGAAAAACAATGTGGCCTTTAATACAAAGTATATACATGTGGGGTCCATTATCATGTTCAGTTAGTGTTCATCTGATTTTCCTGTTTGTTATTATGATCAACACAACTAGAGGATACTATTTATTTTTACAGTGATTTTTTTTTTCTCAACTGTATAAGATTTGATTGTGTTCTACGTATAGTATGAAGAAACACACATTTCACACAATTTTGCCCTTTATTTATTAATATTGTAAGACTCACATTCAAACATATATATGTATGTATATAGTAACAGTTGTTAGGAGGCAAAAGCAGTATCAGTGTTTGTCCACTGAAGGACAGAAAAGATTGGGTATACGATCAGTGGCATTTTTTTTTGGTACAAGCGCAAAATGCTCATTTCAAATGCTTCAGCGTGAATACAAAGGCACTATGAACATGAAGAACAAGAAGATTTTGTGATCTCAGCTTTGGAAATAGACTATAATCAACGCTGAACATGAACATTAATCTGGTACTGTGTTTATCATATAAAAACAGAAAATAAAATGATAAGAGATACTGCTGTGGTAAAATATCTTATAAAAAACATAAATGACACTTTCTGACACTCACTGTGTTTATTATTTAAAACAGAATAAACTCACTGTCTACAATCACACAAAATCAAAGCTGTGAGTCAAACTAGTATCAGGCTAAATAGAGTAAAAGAATGAAGTGTAATATTATTAAAATCACAAACATGTTTCTTGGTTCATCTAAAGCTAAAGAAGCTTTGTACATGCAAGTTTAACAGCTCAACACAGATTTATATCTGACTTTCACTGGACGGATTCTAGAGGATCATAAAAACAGAAACATGGTTGTGTTGAAGCTGGAGCTGAATGATGATGATGTCAGAGTGATTGACACTTGTGGGCGGGTCTTATGTTGTTAAAGTGAACTCGTCCTCACCTCCTCATTCACAACATTCAGATCATCTCTATTCAACAGCGGTTTCTTCTCCATCTCTACAGTCACTGATTCATTCACTCGCTCTTCTCTGGAATCTGAAGGAAATATAGAGATCATGATGTATTAAAAACAGAAGATGCACTGATCTGGATTTCTCCATGAGACATCAAAACTAACGTCAAACATTTACAATTTAAGAAATCATTTAACACAGATTGTCAGAAGCACATTTTATTCATTTGATGTGTTAAATTTAGTTTAAGCACTTTTCTCACAAATGAACATTTATTATATTTGTGAACTCGTGTGTCTACTAGAATATGCAATCTGAAATGTAAAAGTTTACTTGGTTCATTTAGACTTCTGCATCTTGGATGTTTGTAGCATGAAAAGATTCAGCAGAAGGTGATTTCTCTCAGGACAATCACTCTTTAATTCAATTACAGTCATTTGCTTGAAATCTGAATAAACTGCATGAAGCCAAATCACACATCAGATCATGATAGTGTTGTAAAGTTAAAGTTCAGTGCAAACAGCAGATTCTCACCAGTCTTTTCCTTCATCGATGATTCAGTCCTCGCTTGTTTTGTGACAGCAGCATCTAGAACCAGAGAAATACAAAGATATCCATTAGATCAAGTGTGTTCATGTGAACAACAGAGATCAGAATGATACAGAAACATGATTCAGATACCGTTTCATCAGTTCAAAACAAAGACAGTTTGCTGTGTTTCAGAGGAGAAGAATCTAATACACATTTCTGTGTTATTTACAAAGGGTTGATAGAAATAAAAGCTGAATGAAACACTCATTGGGGTGAAGCAGCAACTTTAATCAGTTTTAATCTTTAATAATAGATTTTTAAGAATGAAATTATCTACAGAACAAACTCTGAATGAAGTTTGAACATTAATCGGTTTGATCTGAATTACCTGCAGAAAAATATCTGAATCTATGAGGAAGAATGTGATCATTATTACATCGACTGGAGAGACTCACCTCTGATATAAACAAAGTATGTCCTGTTTGTTTTCCCTTCACTGCTGCTGATCTTCAGTTTATAACATCCATCATGGTCATCTGTAGAGTTCTTGATGATCAGATCTCCAGTCTTCTCGTTCAGCTGCAGTCTGTCTCTGAATCTCTTATCAGGAACATCATGTGTCTCTACAGTTCCTCCTTTGATTTCAGCGATGAGAGAGTTTTTAAACATCCACTCTATCTCCTCATCTCTCTGTATTTCAGTAAGACCAGTGTTTAGATGGACAGATGCTCCCTCAGTCACTTCCACATCCCTCGCTTCATGTCACAGCAGCACATAGAAACAGAGAAATACAAAGACATCCATTAGATCAAGTGTGTTCAAGTGAACAACAGAGATCAGAATGATACAGAAACATGATTCAGATGCTGTTTCATCAGTTTAAAACAAAGACAGTTTGCTGTGTTTCAGAGGAGAAGAATCTAATACACATTTCTGTGTTATTTACAGTGTTATGGGTGGGTGATATGAGCTACAGTTCATATCACAATATTTTACACTGTCCAGGTGATATCAATATTATATTGCAATATAAGAAAAAAATAACAGTAAACATATTTTAACCTCATATAACTAGAAAAATTAAGGGATTGGACAGAGACATGAAAAGTATTTTTATTGTGTCATTGTTTTTTGGCCATTGTGCAGTTGTCAGGAATTGTTGATTATATGCTCACCAAGGCTAAATTTATTTAGTAAAAATACAGTAAACACTGTAATATTGTGAAATATTGTCAGTTTAAATGATCTATGATTGTTTTGACACACAGTCTACTGTACTCCTGTGATCAAAGCTGTATTTTCAGCATCATTTCTCCAGTCTTCAGTGTCACATGATCTTCAGAAATCAGTCTAATATGATGATTTGCAGCTCAGTAATATTTTCTGATTATTATCAATGTTGTAAACAGTTGTTCTGCTTGATATTTTTGAGCGAACTATTTTTCACGATTCTCTTATGAATATTAAAAATGGTCTTTTGTGTCAGTGTTATTTAACTCAATATAACTCTGATTCTTCAATCCATCTAGTGGTCTGTTATAACCACAACTGATAACGGAGCGCTCAAGCATGAACCGTGAGTCATGTTGAGGTAATTAAAATGTGTCAAATTAATATTTTGCGCTCAATTATTTGTTTATCAGGCAAGTGGCTGCGTGATAATTGGGACCGTTATACAGTGTAGTCTTTATCACCTGCAGAGGTTTCTTTTGGAAAATAATCTTCTGACTGTACACGATCCCTCAGTTTGGGAATCACTGGAGCAGGCGATTTTCGCTCTATTAGTTTGGTCTGTTACGATGCTCTGTGTTTGATTACTAATGCCTTGGACACAGGAGACAAAACTGTTCAGCCTCGACTCTTTATCGTCGTTTGTGTTAAAATTTGCAAAGCGTAACAAATTGAACCAAACTATATAAATGCAAAATTTGAATTCATGAATATATAAAGGTATCCACGGTAATATAATAACTTTCATACCGATAAAGCGCCCAGCAATAAAAGCTGAATGAAATACTCATTGTGTTGAAGCAGCAACTTTAATCAGTTTTAATCTTTAATAATAGATTTTTAAGAATGATCTATAGAACAAACTCTGAATGAAGTCTGAACATTAATCAGTTTGATCTGAATTACCTGCAGAAATAAATCTGAATTTATTAGGAAGAAATGTGATTATTATTAGGGGTGCTCCGATCACGATCGGCCGATCGTTATGCGCATCTCGTCAGTAAATCCGGTTTTCTAATCAGCATTTAATTCGATCAGGTGCGTGATTTCACATAGAGCAGCTGTTACTACACAGAGCCATTGTTAATAGAGAAGATGCGCAAATCACGTTAATTTTCAGCGTTTATTGGCGCATCTTCTCTATTAACAACGGCTCTGTGTAGTAACAGCTGCTCTATGTGAAATCACGCACCTGATGGAATTAACCGCTGATTAGAAAACCGGATTTACTGACGAGATGCGCATTAACGATCGGCCGATCGTGATCGGAGCACCCCTAATTATTATTACATTTACTGGAGAGACTCACCTCTGATATTAACAAAGTATGTCCTGTTTGTGTACCCTTTACTGCTGCTGATCTTCAGTTTATAATCTCCAGTATCTTCATCTGTAGAGTTCTTGATGATCAGATCTCCAGTCTTCTCGTCCAGCTTCAGTCTGTCTCTGAATCTCTCATCAGGAACATCATGTGTCTCTACAGTTCCTCCTTTGATTTCAGCGATGAGAGAGTTTTTATATCCAAACCTCCACTCTACCTTATCATCTCTCTGTATTTCAGTAAGATCAGTCTTTAGATGGACAGATTCTCCCTCAGTCAGTGTCACATTCCTCTCTTCACGTGACAGCAGCACATAGAAACAGAGAAACGAGAAGATTATAATATCAGTAAAGTTTCATTAAGGGTGTGTGTGTGTGTGTATACATGTAAATGTAGTAATGGCTCTGGCTTATTTGGTGCCCAAGGCACAATGAGACACATCGCTCACAAAAGGTATAAAGATGCAACACACACTGATAAACTTTTATTGTAGAACTATATAAGCACTTAACTCAAATAATAACTATTAAATAGTAAAAATAACTACAAAACTGGCTGACTAAGATTGAAGTTCCTATCACAAAATTTGTACATTTGAAATACAATAATGGCTCTTTAATTTATTAAATTAAGGAGCCAACAGGGACACCACTTCCTGCTCTTGAGGACATCCAGAGGAAACGCTGTCTACGCCGAGCTCGCAGCAATCTCAAGGACTCCTCTCACCCTGACCATAGACTGTTTAACCTCCGGACCTCCGGGAGGTGCTTCAGGAGCCTCCGGACAAGGACCAGCAGATTCCCACACCATACACACAGACTCCTCCCCCACTTCATCACTACATCTGACTGATTTATTTATTTACAACAAGCAAAAAACAGTAAACTTATTACTTGCACTACTGTCTGTTCATCCAGAAACACTGAGTAATCCATTTGCACACTGAAATATTTCCTATACACTTTACTGTCCATTGCACTAGTGTAAATGATGTACATAGTTCTGCCTATAGTGTACATACACTTATTACATAATCCATCTGTATAGTATGTTCATAGTACACCTATCTGTATATCATGCTGATAGTATTTAAAATCTGTAAATTATGTCCATAATACTTATCTGTATAGTTATTGTACATATTATAGACCTTGTATATTCTGTACTTACTGCTTATTTCACTTCTGGTTAGATGCTAACTGCATTTCGTTGCCTTGTACCTTACATGTGCAGTGACAATGAAGTTGAATCTAATCTAATCTAATCTTAATTTATTTTCCATTAAAAGATACACGTATGTTATTTCACTGGTAAATCAAAGTCTGATGGTTGACAGCTTCTAACAACAATATATTGTGCAGGATAATGTTTGAGCACACACAGTATCAGAGCGAGAGCCGAGCCAATTAATAACACACACACACACACACACACACACACACACGCTGTATATATGAGAGAACTGCACTCACACATCACCTGCATGTGCTCTCATGTTAATGCACTAACAGCATTACAATAATGACATAAGAGAAATATTCAATATATAATATATTCTTAATTGTTGTATTAATGATCTGCATGAAGTCAAAATTTTGAACAGATTGGATAAATTGAGAAAAATACTAAATGAAAGTCAAATTACAGTCTTACACTAAAATGAGCACCTTTACCTGTTTAAATTCAGTTCAGTGTAGAACTGTTCATTCAGTGCATCATCACTCTTTCACTTGTGTACAATTTACAAAATAAACTTAAAAACATTTACTTACCTTTCATTGAAACCTGGAATTTCTTGCACAAGGTTCCTCTGCTGCTGCTGATGATCAGTAGTTTATAGAGTCCAGTGTGTTTAGCTTCAATCTTTGTGATGGTCAGTGATCCAGTCTTCTTGTCCAGCTTCAGTTTGTCTCTGAATCTCTTATTAACATCATCATATATCTCTACTGTTCCTCCTTTGATTTGAGCGATGAGCTTGTCTAGATCTCCAAACATCCACAGGATCTGATCATCTCTCTGTATTTCAGTATCAGGGTTTAGAGTGACAGAATCTTCTCCTTTCAGTTTTTTCTCCTCCACTTTATCTGTCACAGCAGAACACAGAAACAGAGAAAAACAAAGACAAATGTGTCTTTAGATCAAGTGTGTTCATGTGAATATCAGAATTTGAAATGTCTACATCATGATCATCCAGGCGCTGTTTTATCAGTCTGAAATCAAGACAGTTTGCTGTTTTCTTATACAGAAACTTTATATTACCGTCTCAGCTTCAGATTTGATAACTCAAAGACAAAACCATAAATCCAAGTGAACTTTATACAGAGTACTGATATGAATAAAAGCTTAAGGAAGTAGTTTTTGTGGCATCAGCAGAACAGTGTTTCAGTGTAGTTTAACAGGAGATTTAAAACTGAATTAAATAATCTACAGAACAAACTCTGAATGAAGTCTGAACATTAAACAGTTGGAGCTGAATTATCTGCAGAAGAACAGAATAAAGAGGAATAACTGCTAGTGAAGATCTGTGATCATGATTATACTGACTTGAGCTACTCACCTCTGACAGTGACAGTAAATGTCTGTTCTGTAACCCCACTGCTGGATCTGATCTCTAGTTTATAGACTCCAGAGTCTGTGGTTCTGGTGTTGTTGATGGTCAGAGATCCAGTCGTCTTGTTCAGCTCCAGTCTGTCTCTGAATCTCCCATCAGCAACATAATCATATGTTGAGATCTTTCTGGTCTTTACATTGAATTCAGCTATGCCAGTCTGCTGCTCTCTATCTCCAAACAGCCACCGAATCAAATCATCTTTCTTTATTTCATAAGCAGGCTCTAAAGTGACAGGATATCCCTCCGTCTCTGTTATCTCCCTCTCTTCATGTGTGAGAACAGTTCATAGAAGGACAGAAACACACAGATGTCATTAGAACAAGTGTGTGTGCATGTGAACATCAGAGTTTGACATTTCTACACACAGATCATGCAGACGCTGTTTTATCAGTGATGATCTTTACACTGCTGTGTGAAGAGTTTGTGCTGAAAATTAAATTCTGTATAAAAACATTAAATACAGCTCTCACTGACATTATCCTCTAAACATTAAGCAGTTGGAGCTGAATTCACTTCAGAAACAAAATGAATGAATGAGGAAGAATGGGATCATTATTACACTGACTGGAGTGACTCACCTCTGACAAACATGAAGAATCTTTTGTAGATTTTGTCTTTGCCTCTTGTGATCTTCAGAGTGTAGAATCCAGTGTGATCAGTTGTGATGTTTGTGATGGTCAGTCTGCCTGTGTCCTCGTTCAGCTTCAGTCTGTCTCTGAATCTCCAATCAGTTCCAGTATATTTAGTCACCTCTGTGTTCTTGATTTCAGTCTGGACAGTCTGCTGTTCATCTTCAAACAGCCACTGAACCTCATCATCTTTCTGTATTTTAGTATCAGGCTCTAGAAAGACATATTCTCCCTCCATCACTATTCTCATCATCTCTTCATGTGTGAAAACAGTGCCTAGAAAGACAGAAACACACAGATGTCATTAGATCAAGAATGTGTTCATGTGAACATCAGAGTCAGAAATTTTATTTGTAATTTTATTTTGGGGGGCTTTTGTCCCTTTTTCACAATATGTGGTTATATGACAATAACAGGCCCATGGAGTGATTTTTAAAAACACTCTATAATAACCAAAGACAGAAACACAAATGACTGAAATGATCTGAAGAAACTTTAAAAGGAGTCGAAAAAAATGAATGAATGAGGAAGAATGAGATCATTATTAAACTGATGGAGTGACTCACCTCTGACAGAAACATAGAATTTTTTGTAGAAGGTTTCTCTTCCTCTTCTGATCTTCAGAGTGTAGGGTCCATTGTGTTCATTTCTGGTGTTTGTGATGGTCAGTGATCCAGTCGTCTCGTCCAGCTTCAGTCTGTTCTTGAATCTCTTATCAGGACCTTCATGTGTCTTCACCTGTCTGTCCTCTCCTTTGATTTCAGTGATGAGAGTCTCTTCAGCTCCAAACAGCCACTGTATCTCATCTCCTCTCTGTATCTCAGTTTCAGGGTTTAGATTGATATTCTCTAACGGCAGCACTGACCCTGAAAGCAGCACACAGAGACACAGAAAAGAACAGATTATTTTTGAGTTTGCAGATGAACATGTCAGTATCATTTAATGACTGAGAGGATACTGCATGATTCTTCAGATGTGCTTCTAACAATCACTTCATCTTCTGGATGACTTTTACTAAAGATCTGTAACAATTAGCAATAATGTTGCATGTGTTAACATGAATTAACTGGTTATTAAAATATTTTCCACTGAAAAAATCAGGTTTTAGTCAAAGGAACAAACTTGTTTTTAAACTGTTCATTCGAAAAAATATTAATATACATATTTTTGATTATCATATAACTAAATATAACATTTGCTGTGTCCGAAACAGTTCCCTATCCACTATATAGTGCACTATATGGGGTGTCAGCCATTTTGTAGTGCTGTCCGAATTCTGAGTGAGCGACTTCAGTCCCTACATTCGTCCACTACTTTTTACCCACAATTCATTCTGATAACGAGTCTACAACCGATGTACACTCGCTGAAGCACTATTTCCCACAATCCAATGCAGAGAACCGGAGAGCTGGAAGAGAGAGCGGGAGCGAGAATGAGAGATGACTTTTACATCTTTATTATTTCTGTTTAAACGTTTTTTCATACATTATATTAAAATATGTTATGTACGCAATAACTCAGTTTAATATTTGACTAATTTACTGAGGTGGCATCGGTTTTAACTTACAAAAATTATGATAATTTTCTGATAATTAAAAAAAGTTTGTTAATCACAGAAGCGTATTCATTCTGATGTAATATTAACGGTCGCCTGAGGACGATCTACAACCATCTTATCTGAGCTCAAAACATGCTTGAGCGATTGTCAAGTTACTAAAATAAATACATAATTATGAACGTGTTTGTGTTTATTTTTGTGCTCAGTATTTTAATAGCATTTAATGATTATGAACATAAAAGCATTACAAAAAATTATTATATACCATTGATAAAACCCCAAAGCTGACGAGGAGGTATGTATAACTGCAATATAAAGTCATTTTGAGTGTTATTGCTATTAATATTATTTTCTAAGATAAGGTACATGTAATATAAAAGTACATATGCCGATGTTTTTGCACCAGCTCCAAGTCTCACGCACATTGCATATGTCAACGTCCGAATCCTTCACTTATTTGTTCACTCCTTCCTGATATAGTGAACTCAACTGTCACACACTATATAGGGATTAATGAATGAGTGAACAAGTGAACGATTTCAGACACAATCTGTTATTTACTCGCCCTCGTTCATCTAATGAATGAGCACGTGTTGAAGAATCTACAAGCAGCTCTTTTCCATGTAATGAGAGTTTATAATGACCTTCGCAAATGATATTAAAGACACATGAAAATGAGTTCATGTGCTGTAAATCATCTGAACTCACACAACAGCTTTATGTGCAGTTTAAGTGTTTGTTTCATGAAACTCTTTGCTGTAATTCTCAAATATTATTTTTCATTCTCAAACACGTGTGTCAAGTTCAACATTCAGTCAACTTATTCCCCCTGTTATGTTTGTAACCAAAATACCTTTTGTGTTGAATTTAAGAGCTCTAGTGAACAGGAAGATGATCAGTGAATAATTACTCAGATTTCTATCTGTTCACACACAAACCATCACATGACCTGAGAAGACTCTGAATATAGTAAACAAATCATATGATACTTTTATGACAGATGACACGTAATAATAGTTAAAGCTTCAGTCTGTAAGTTTTGCCTCTGTTTGAAATCCTGTAATAGCAGCTGTTTGCAGAATTATCTTTCTTGCGTGAGTTGTGTTCTGGCACGGCTCCAGCGCAGATAAATCTAATGTTTTGAGAAGTATATGTGTGTGGGAGTCAATCATCACACAGGTGTGAATCTTGTACTTAGTAAACACAGATTTTAGACTACGTTTTGCAATATATGACCCATATAAGACTTTTCACCATATATTGTCATCTGAACGAGTAAGTAAAAAGTCTGCCACATTTGTTCTGTCCAACTGTGGAAAAATCCATCAAAATAAATCACGCTAACAATGGTGATTAAGTGTAACGATCTGTTAGCTCGTATTACATCAAACCATGCAAATTATTATTATTGTTATACTTTATTCTCAAATTATTAATGTTAACAACATCAGCATTGAGTGACTATGAGTATAGTGTGTATTCGATTGTAGATTTCAATTTCTGCACAGTCTAATCTCTAATAGTCATACGACTTGAATATCATTTTAAGAAATTATTTGATCCCATACCTAGCAACCTAAGCTCCTTTTGAACTGGTTGTCTTTAAAAAACACATCTTGTGTAAACCCAGGCTATCTGTAATCACAAGCACATTTAAAACTGGAATATAATTTAATGTTTTAGTTTCATAAACACATAATCCTTTCTGGATTACGACCCACCATCAAAATGATACATGTATTTATTTCAGCTGCTGTGAGAAAAGACTATAAATGATCCGTAACCTGCAGGATCCTCACATGTGATAGCCTAGAAGCAGGGACAACTTCATGTTTACAGACGTGATGTAATGATGTGGCAGCATGCTTGGATTTCCCCTGAAAACCTACCCTTACCACTCAGATTAGAAAACATTATTATAAGATAACCGCTGTAAAAAGAGGCTAAAGTAAGGCAATAGTTTTGAACCCTGTCTAGTTATGTACTACTTGCTCAAATACTGATTTCGGATAATTCTTTACCAGAAAAAGTTAGAGACTGCAGCTTTAAAATAGTTTGACCTACATGATCTCTAAAAACTACTGATGTATAGAAAAAGAGCTCCATAATGTTTATCCAAATATCTTATTTTGTATTTGACAGAAGAAATAGTCATACGCATTTGCAATGGCATAGAAGTGGGTAAATAATGACAGAATTTATATTTTAGAGTAAATTATCCCTTTAAAGGAATAAATAAATAACACTAACTGATCAGACATGTTCAGATATATTTGCTGAATTATAAACATGAGTGTCATCTACATCAGATGTACAAACACTCTCTCCATATCATTTACTTGGTTTTCAGTTTGAAGTTTCCGTATTAATAATCTATGATGTTTAAATGAACAAAGTGAATGAAGCCAAACACAATACAAACACAAACACTTCTGTGAGATGCTATGAAAGACTCAGCCCTGAGAAAACTCAAAATGAAAGACAGAAGGACAGCAGGACTATGATTTTAGGCCAGTTTCTGTTAAATTTCTCAACCCTCAATAGAAGAACAAAACTACATAAACACAAACATCATCAAAAATCTTAACATCATTCAGCGTTTTAAACAGACAGAGATTGATGTAATTCAGCTCAATACTGGACAATCACACACTTCATTAATTATTGTATCAATTACAAGCAGAACTTATGGTTCAAGTAGAAATGTTGACTGAAAAATCATATTATACATTTAAACTCTACTGAACCACAATACAGATCATCAAAAACATCTTAAATTCAGCATTTTAAAGAGACCGATTCAGTAATTAGTAGGGTTGTAACGGTATGAGATTTTCACGGTATGATAATCGTTTCAGAAAATACCACGGTTATACGGTTTCACGGTATTAAACAATCAAAACAGTTTTTTTTGGGGGGGGGGGGGGGTGAACAAATGTTTGAAAGTAGGGATGCAAAATATTGATTAATTCCATAATCAATTGTCGTTTAAATTAACAATCAATTTATCTATTAATCGTTAACCATAATGCTGCAAAATGGATCTATTGCAGGCAGCAGTCACTGACAGAATGTGCTAAAGCCACACACACAGACAAAATGCTTTCTCACTTGAATTAAAGGGGGCTTTAGTCTGAATAAAATGCTAGTACAAGGATTATAAAATGAATAGATGTGATTAGGATTATTTTATAAAATGAAGAGAGAGCGCCATACATTTGAGATCAATTTACTTTGTTGACTTTCCTATCCCGCACAGAGACCGCTCTACGTGCCTCTTTAAATGGTTTTGTGGTGCTCGTTGTTGTATTTTAAAACACAATTACAATGTTTTCAACTGACATTATGGTCCCAAATGTAACTGTGGCGCGCGTGAGACTGCTCTGCGTATTAAGTGAACTGCTTTCATCGGCGCTGCTGCAGCAAAACACTGTTGCTCACATTAATTTGATCCTGCTGGATTCTGTTCTAGAGAATGTCAGATTTAGAATTTTTGCATTCCGGTAAGACTAGCCTATTTGTTTTAAAAAATCAAACATACAGTGAATTAGGTCATGACAGCGCGTGCGTGTAGACGAGGACGAGCGAGCGCGGCTTTGACTAGATTTATTTGGAGATTACTGCTCATGTCTCATTCGGCACAAATCCAAATGTTTCCATATTCGCAATGTATCTGAATGTTAAACTATTATTTATAATGTAAACTACTTGCACATTTGCACATACACAGAAAAGATGATCCTCTTCATATGAGCAAAAACATCCTTGGAACAGCAGAGAGGACCGGTGTACGGTCTATTTAAACTGACCAGTGTAACATTTTAAATGTTTAGTTGACTGTATTTTATTTTGATAATGAACAGACTTCGATGTAAGTTTGAATCGCCTGAATATACGTGTGCTCCAGGCTCCGATGCGATCGATACAGCTAAGACAGAGAGAGAAAAAAAAAAACACAGGGTTAGGAAAATGTTAGATGACCATGCCTCTGCCGTTCGAGATATAGCCTTCATTAATGTTGCTTAATTTGTTCTGGTTTACCGGTTTCTTTTCTTAAATCTTCTAATTTTGCAGGTTTATTTTAATTATCTTTCACTTTTAATCGCATCTCTTAGGCTGCTGTGTGTGGTAATCATTGGAAAGGAAAATTAAAGATTTCATGAATTAATAATTAGTTCGATTTATTAATTTGTTCCCTTATTTCAGTTAAATCATGGGTTATTTAGGGAACAAAATTAACGCAACATGGACAATTGCCACAAATCAATAAGCAGTAGAAACGAATTAACAAGTAGGAATGAATAGTCTATCTGTCCTATGTCCCGCAGCCCTGCAGAGTGCAGTTATCTGATGAAATGACTACATTTCTATTGCTTTTCATGTTGAATGAATTTTGGGTTCTTTCTATTATAATGTACTTTTAAAGTTAAATCACATTAAAAGCTTAATTAGTACACTGTGAATGAATGATGATACGGTCAATGTAACTCACAGCCGCTCGCACGTGTTGTGTGCATGAGCTGCACCAAGCCCAACATTACATCAGTTAACCTTTTTCAGCCTTAATCGATCAATCTCTTATCGACAATTATTTGAAATCATGTTTTAATTCAAATTTTATTAATCAAAAACAAGAAAATTTTACCATTGATTATTTATTAGTTTAATAACTTATATTTATCATTAATAAATAAAATAATAATTAGCTAGCTGTAAATTCATTGTCATGACTGGATTCTGTGCTTCACTCCGCATCACAGAAATCATAATGCATTAACCTTAAATTATAAATGGGACATAGCTGTATCTGCACGGGATGATGATTTTCTGAATAGGTAAACATGTTCGATGCGTTTGCTCATTTTGCAGCCGCTTTCCGACCACAGTTTTTGCAAACTGTGTCTACCTTCAAGGACAAATAAGCATTCGTCTTTTCTATACAAAAAGTATTCCCATAGGCCTACTAGTGCCAATTTTAACTCATATTTTGACGTGGGATCGAGATTAGAGATAACGGCCTCTGTCTCTGATGTTGTCTCCGCTGTACTATGTGTGGGTGAAGCAAGAGAACAGTTAAAAGGCAGTTCATGTATTGCGTCCTTTGCGCACTCAAGTTCGTTATTTCAAATGTAGCAAGCGCGCTCGTTTTTTCCAGGCGCCTCTGCACCGCATCGAGTTAAAAACATCTCAACTTTTCATAATGCCACGAGCGCACATTCCTCACCTTTCCCGTAACAATGTTGAAAGCTCAGCCAAGATGAAGGAACAGCTGATCATAGCTGTATGTGGATTGCCATTTTTAAATATATCAAGTAGCAGAGCTACAGCAAGCAATTTGTAGTGTTGCAAATTCATTTATCCATGGCTGAAATTTCCACGTCTTCATGGAGAGAGCGGGTCATTGTTGCTTAGCAACGGCAGACGCCTCAAGAGCGCTAGTGCCAGAAGGCTTTGGGAAAAAATCAGAAAGCAGCTTGTCTAACGTTTTCCATGTGTTTTAGGTGCGATATATGAACTGCCCCTTAGGTGGAACGTTGTTGCCTAGGCGCAGGTGAGATTCTGTTTTTGTTATTTTCTCTCAATATCGTAGATAAGCAAATGTACACGGTATGATAATCATACATGTTTATATCGCGGTATATCGTCATACCGGTATATCGTTACAACCCTAATCGACTGTAATACTTACATGTTTGGTTTGGTAGATTAGTGATCCTGGGGCGAAGGAAGTAGTACATCACACCAGCTACAGCTGCAGCCAGCAGCAGAACAACAATAACAATCCCTGCTACAGCAGCTCCAGAGAGACCTCGTTCTGTAATGATAAAGAGAGACAGTCATTAGTTTGAATGTGTGTCTGATCTATAACAAACACTTCAAACATCAGTACTGTATAATCTAAGTGTAAATTTGGTAAGCAGATCTTAATGTTAATTATTGTGATAATTACATGTAAACATTCAAAACCGTGATGAAGATTAAACAATTACAAATATTTGAACATTGTTATCAGACAAGTAACTGAAGTTGCCCGCACAAAAGTATAATGAGACCATAGATCTATCAAACATAGATTAAACTTGATTAAACTCAGCTGGAGACTGATCTTTGTACAAAAGAGTGAAGTTTCTGTTTGTCCACTGAGCACTAAAGAAAGCAATGGGCTGAAACCTCTGCAATGCGGTGTGTTTTTGATAAATGTTTTACTTTGCACTTTTACTTTTCGCGTATTATTTTTGTAACAACAAGCTGTTTTAGCTTCTAAAGCAGGGTATATACAGGAATGATGTAAAATATAAGAACTTTTAAGACCTTTTTTAAGACTCTTTCCATACATTTTAAGACCTCATTGCCACTCCAAGTTTTAACCGGTTACAACGGCGACACTTTAACTTACATTTACTATTGGCCTATATTGATTGTAAGATAGCACAACTAAACAGACCGACTTTGTGATAACTCCTTATCAATGCAACATAATTCAGAAGGGTGGGAACGAAGCACAAGATAATTAACTGAGTGACTAACCAATGCAACCCAAGAAACAAGAATTAGACCAATAAACAAAACAACTGACAAAACTTATTGAGGAGGGAAAATAAAGCTCTCCAAGCTGATGGGACAATGAGTTCATACAGTATATTCAAAAGATGTATTTGTAACATCAGCTCTTATAACTGTCTGCAAACCACAGCTGTTTTGTGGAACACTTCTCATGACAAAGATCTGACTGATCAGACAGTTTACCTGTGATTTAAGTGTGCATCCCAAGCCCAATGCGAAAAAAAAAAAAAAAGTATCGGAATTAGCGGATGGGACTGGGAGCATGCGGTAATGGTCAGAAATTCAGCGAGAGCGGGATCAACAAGCCTCGCGCTATCACACAGCAGTGCATTCAGTAAGTGAGCGCGCTAACAGATGACGTCAAATCTTGCGGGATTCCATAAATAAACTCCACAGAACTCCACTATTCGGACAAATATACATAATGAAAAGATGATACAAAATTTTATACTTTGGTAAATGGCATTTAAGACTTCTTAATACTTTTTAAGGCCCTTGATTTTCTCTAAATTGATTTATCAACTTTTAATTCTTTTTAAGACCCCGCGGACACCCTGTAAAGGGGAAGAAATTATGAGATCTGAAAGTTACAGTATGATGTCCTTGTATAATGAAGTTTAGTTTTAAAACAGAAGGTTTGGTTCACATCACCTGAACAGTTCATAGACAGCTGATAAACAATCATTACTTCAAAACTCTTTGAGTTACTCACCACTGACAGTAACAGTGAATCTCTTATATAATGTTTGTTTTTTGCTGCTGATCTTCACTTTATAAACTCCAGAGTGATTGGTTCTGGTGTTTGTGATGGTCAGAGATCCAGTCTGATCCAGTTTCAGTCTGTCTCTGAATCTCTCTTCTTCATCATATAATGATGAGTTCTTGGCCTCTAAATCATGTTTAGCTATGAGTTTTCCTTCATCTCCAAATCTCCACACTATCAACATATCTCTGGTTAGTTGTGGAAGGTCAGTCTGAAGAATGACAGGATCTCCCTCTTTCACTGACATGAGCTTCATTTCACCTTTAGCAGCATCAATAACAGCTGGAGACTCTACAAGAAACAGATTTACAGTTAAATTCAACAAACTGAACACCATTACTCGCATAACTACAATCTTTTAAGACTTACGGTTGGTTATTTTTTGCTTATGGTTACTAAATAACATATGCAAATTAATAAAAGTAATCAGTTTAAAATGTACAACAGTTAGATATGGGTGAGTAATTATTTCTTATTTCATTACAATGATTCTGCTTTGACTTGTCTGGTATCTAATACTATTACTGGCAGAATAAAACAAAGTATTGGGCCATATATTTTTGCAAAATGTGAGTCAGTCAATATTAATTACTTTCTAGTTCTACAGTATAAAATCAACGTCACACTCCTCATCACACTGTTCTTCTGAATATCAGTCGTGATAACTTCACAGCTGTCATGATATTCAGAACAAGACTGTAGTATTGTGAAACTAAAGCTCTGTAAGACTGTTATAAACCTATACATTATAACTCATAATTGCTGGTTGCACTTTGAATCGGTTTACTTGTGAACACTTTTCAATACAAACAGTTAACAGTTATGTATTAATTAACATGAACAAACAATGAAAAATACATTACACTATTTATTAATCTTTGTTAATGTTAGTTAATAAAAAATACCATTGTTCATTGTTTGATCATGTTATTTCACAGAGCATTAACTAATGTTAACAAACACAACTTGTGATGCATTAGTAAAAAAAAACTGAAATAAACATCAACTAAGATTAATAAATGCTGTCGAAGTATTGCTCATTCTTAGTTCATGTTAAGTAATGTAGTTAACTAATGAACCTTATTGTAAAGTGTCACAGTTTAATTTGTGTTTCATTATTTAAAAAAGAAAAAACAAAACAGGTCCCTTAATATAAAGTGTCTTTAACTAACAAAACCATCAAACCTGTTTCTAACCTTAATCGTATCCCACCTCAATAGCAGCTAAAGTGATTTACAATACAATATTAACACAATTTTACCTAAAAACTATTTTTTTTTTTTAAATAAATATAAGCACATTAGCTAAAGACACCTAATATAAATTGTGACCAAAAATTATGTTTACCATAGACGGTAACAATGAATATTGTGACCAACGTCTGACTGCTGTGATTGATCTCTACTTTATAACGACCAGAGTGTTTGGTTCTCATGTTCCTGATGGTCAGAGATCCAGTCTGATCCAGCTGCAGTCGATCTTTGAATATCTCCTCAGCTTCATATGAGATCTCATCAACAATTTTAGCAATGGTAGAGCCCAGACTGCCAAACCTCCACACTATCAGAATAAATCCCTGTATTTTAGCAGGATCAGTATGTAGAGTGACAGAGTCTCCCTCCATCACTGACACTGACTTCACTTCATCTTCATCAGCACCAAACACACCTGAAGAACAAACACAAACAGTTTCTCAGAGATTACACATTGCTAATAATGTCAGTAAAGAGTTCAAACAGAAAGCATTTATCCTTGTCTGATAAACACAATGTAAATCAAGACAAAGCAAATAAATTGCATTCCTTGTTAAGTGGATTTATAATGTATGGACGTAGCACTTTTACATTCTTTCATTCAGCAGAAGCTTTTATACCAAGCAAATGAGAAAAACACAAAATGTTACAGATTTCTCAGAAAGTATGAGGTAGTATCTTGTAGTAGAGGGTTTTAAGTGCAACTGATTGTTTCTTTTTGATTTTACTGCACTGGCTGTCAATAATTATGAACAGATAAACAATAACCCAGAGCTGGTATACTCACTAAATAGAAAACAATAAAAATAAAAAAATTAAGAAAGAAGCATATGATTCACATTTCTTTAATTTCCAGTACATTTTTTTCTCCCCAGTCCATGTTTCGTGTCTTTATATATATCAGAAAAAAATTGCACTCATAAATGACAGAGATCATATTAAATTGTTTTCTTGTATTGTATCACAATGAAGTCAACATTGAGTAATTTATTTTCTTTGATTCGAGTTGATGTAAATTTTTGTCACATTCCTGGGTGATGCATTAACTTCTGCAATGAAAAACTGGAGATTTTTTTTTTTTTTAGCATTTTGTGTGTTTGTTGGGGGAAGAAAAGGTTGGAAATAATGTTCTGATATGATCATTTAATAAGTTTTCCCTGTGTCCTCAATATAACTTTTCAATCTGTTCGACAGAAAAGTCTGTATGTTTGGTTTGATGTTACTGGTATCATTAAAAATCCATATTACCTTCAGGTTGACACTCTTAAGTAAGTCTTGACAGTTAAATGAATATGAAACTGAAACAATGGGCAAATTACATTAAAATTAAGATCGAAAGATAAAAAAATGAACAGTTTCCATGGACCTAGTTTTTGCATCTGTTTGATGTTTGAATCAGGTTGAATAGAATTGGCTAGATGGCGCTGTCACAAAAAAAAAAAATACGGTCCTAGAAATGCGTGGGAACTTCTACTTCTCTTGAAAAAAAAGTAAAGGGAAAAAAGCAATTTAAAAAAGTGAAGGAGGACATGTTCCTCGGTCCGATCGGGCACTTTGCCAGTTCATACGGATGAATGCGATCACATTTAATACTGTAATGAGATCCAGGAAAAGAACATCAGCCAATGCGAAACCGAAAGTGTTAAATAATGAACAGAAATCACACACTTACCACACATTAGCAATAAAAACTGAAAGATTTTGAAAATCTCCTTCATATTCTCGTAGATTCCAACAAAATCTGAATTCAAAATGATTAAAAGTCGTCGTGTTTGTTTCTGAACCACACCCTGCCGACTGAGAGCGACGACGGTCAACAAAACCCGCTAAAGACCAACACAGAGATGTTTATACCGACTGGGACTGACTAACAAACATAACGATATATTGTCTACTAAAGAAAAAGCAGTTTACGTTTCCAAATCTTAAGGACATTAGCCCACCGCCCGAGACCCTTATCGAAGACTCTTCTTCTTCGTTGGATTTTTACGGCAGTTGGCATCCAAAGTGTTGCATTACTGCCATCTGTTGTCTCACTCTAGCTTACTCACTTTTATTTAAACTAAGTCTTTCCAGTCCAGTTCTCCTTAGAAAATTAAACAAATATCTCCGTCCTTGATCATTATTTCCATATGTTACTATATTATGTACATTATATTCTAATATACCTATTTCCCGTAGCTGATTCTTAAACTCTTGCCTTTCTAATATATATTTATTACATGATATAAAGATGTGATTAATTGTTTCCTCCTCCTGACATTCATCACATAATCCTGTTGGGTGTTTTCCTATAATATGAAGATCCTACTGAGGATATGTCCAATCCTCAGTCTGTTTATTATGACTTGTTCCTTCCTATTCCCCCCTTTCTTACTTTCCATACCTATCCTATTTTGTATCATGTACAGATGTCTCCCTTTGATTTCATTATCCCACTGTTGCTGCCATTTTTCCATTATCTTTTTCCACACTAAACTCTTCCCTTCTGTTTTTGATAATTTAATTTTGACATCAATATTCCCTTTTTGTTGTTGCTTCTTTTGCCAGTCTGTCTACTTTCTAATTTCCCTGTATGCCCACATGTGCTGGTACCCATAAATATGTAAAGTTTTTCCCCTGTCTACTTATTCTTGAGTTTGTAAATATAATCTCATAAAGTAATTCCTGATGGTTGCTAGTCACACCAGACTTTATGCTCATAAGGGCAGAAACAGAATCGCTACATATTACAAAGTTGTCCCATCCGGATTGTTCAGTCCATTCTAATGCTAGTAATATTGCATACAACTCGACTGTATACATACTTAAGCTGTCAGATGTTCTTTTGTTTACTCCCACATTATGACTAAATATATATACAGCAGATCCTGTTGCCTCTGATTGTAAATCCTTTGATCCATCTGTAAAAATCTGAATGCTATCTTTGTACATATCGTCCATATATCTATAATATTCACTGACTATATCTGTATTCCTACTGCATCCTTTTATTATTAAAAGCTCTATGTCCACCTATGTGTTTTCCATTGTCCAGATTGGCTTGTTAGTCCACACCACAGCACGAGCAAATTCTTTTTCATATACATCCATTTCTTTTGCTATTAAATCTCCTGTCCAACCAAAACTTTCCTTTTTCCTCCTCTCCTTCTCCCAACAATTCTGTAGTACCTTTTTTGTTGGATGATTGTCCCCATGCCCTCTTAAATTAATCCAATAGTTGGCTACCAGATGTTTCCTTCGTAGCCATAGAGGCATTTCACCTGCTTCAAACTGAAGTGAACACACTGGGGAAGTTCTGATTGCCCCTAAACATTTATCGAAGACTCCAATCTTCTTCTTCCTCTTCTTCTTCTTCGTTCCAGTTTAACGGCGGTTGGCATCCAGCTTATTGGTGCATTTCCGCCCTCTTCTGATCCGGAGTGTGGATCAGACCATAGACTGTAAAAAAATATGGACGTAGTGTCCGTGACGTCACCCGTAGACTCCTCAATAGCGGTTTTGACGGGTTTTGAACATAGACAGTAAAAGAAATGGACACAGCGACCCCATTGGAACTCAATTGAGACAATTGAAGCCCATTTTTAGCTATTTTTAGCACTTCCGTTTCTGACGCGCAGACTCAAACGAAGCTTGATGTCATCAGCAACCTGTCTGACAGATGTAGATCTTCTAGTAGCTGTGCGTGCAAACTGCCATCGTTTATCTTGCAGAGACAGCGAGCTTGAGCGGGGAGTTCTTTGGCGTGAGTGAGCAGGAGTAAGTATTCTGATTCATTATTTTGTATAGTTTTTTAAAATGTAACGCCAGTACGCCATATCTCTTGACGTCTCCCCGATTGCCTGCGAGCTTCTCCTCCTTTCTGTACGGTAATTTCTCTACTGTGCCACAGAGAGTCGAGTGGTTATGACGCAATCGTTAGCCTATTTTTACAAAAACTGTTTCTATGGGGCCATAATGTAACATAGAAGGTAATGGAGCCCTTTATACATTGTCGTGTATCTTTAGAAATAAATAATGGACAAACGGAGTCTTTAAACGCCTCAGATGTAAAGTTATTCGCTGTCAAAGTGATGCCAAAATGAATAGGAGTCAGTGGGATGCTAACGCAAGTGAAGTTCTGCTACAAGATGGCGGCACGCAGCCGACTTCAACTTCCGGTCGAAAATGTACAATATAAATCTTATTGTATCATAAACTAAGAGTCACACCTCCAGCAAATCATCTAAGAAGACATTTTCTATACTGTTCACATGACAAGGGAGAACAAACTAGATTGAAAAAATAAAAAAAATAAAAATAAGCTAAAACAAAATAAATAAAATAAAACAAACCAAATAAAAGGGACTCAGCATATCTGAAGTGTTATTAAATGTTTATGCAGTTTTTTAGCCTGGGCATTCTCAACCTTTATGAGACAGTTTTGGAACAGCAAAAGTTCATTTTTAAGTGCAGACCATGTGGGGGAGGACTTAGCAAATTGGCATTTATGTATATAATATTTTGTTGCTATAATTAGATTATTGACCAAAAATTCATCATTTTTATTTTGTAGAATTACACCCATCTGAATGTTTTGATATGAAAAGAAATCTATGTTTATAGATCTGGAGGACAACAGGTTGTGAAGAGATTTCCATAAATTCTGAGCCAGTTGACATTCAGCAGGTGTTTTGTTGTTTCAACATTAATGTTGCAGATATGACAATTGGCTACCTCAAAATTGAATCTTTTCTTTACAGATTCATTAGAGGGATATATATTATTTATAGTTTTAAAATGTACTTCCTTAAATTTAGGAGGAATTGGATATTTTAGGAATTTTGTTCTAATTGAAGATATTTCAGATTTGTTATAACCAAGAAAGAAAAGAGTGCTTCTTGTTCTACCCGGGTACAAAATGTTAACAAGAGTTTGCTTAAGGAATTTATTATTACATTTTGTATCTACCAGGTCCACATAATTGATTTTAATTTTGTGTAGTCTTGGTGATGCATTGTTCAAAAAAATGATTCTTTATTGCTTGAATAAGGACCTTTGGAATGTTCTGTATTACTTTGTTGTAATCCAAAATTGAGCAGTTAATATTATATTTAGAATTAAATTCCTCCAATTCAAGAATATTACCATTTTCATCCAATATATCAATTGACCATATTTGTTTTTCCCACCAGTCTTTCAGAAACATAGATTTCCTTCTACACAATATAACTCTGTTGTTCCATAATGGAACATTGTGGGGACTGAAGTTAAGTTTAAACATCAGTTTCCACTGTAACAAAACCTGCTGATGAAAAGTTGAAAGTTTTATAGGCAATTTAGATATTTCAAAGTCACATGTTATTAAAAATTTAATACCTCCCACTCTATCAAAGATATATGCTGGTAAGGAGAACCATATCTCTTCACCGTTCCTCAAAAAAGATTGGAGCCATTTAATTTTCAATATTCCATTCATAATTTCAAAGTCGATTGCCTTTATACCACCTTCCTCATAATTTTTCAACAGATCCCCTTTTCTAATATAGTGATGTTTATTTTTCCAAGTAAAATTTAAATTGATTCTATTAATTTCTTTAATTAACTTTGGAGAAATAGCAAGAGAGTAGGATGGATATATCAGTCTGGAAATAGATTAAATCTTGGTCAACATCGTTCTTCCAAATAATGTTAAATCTCTTTGTAGCCAACTGTTTAATGTTTTTCCACATTTAAGCCTGGTTTTGAAGCTCAAAGTGTGCAGAGCGGGCCGTCGCCATCTTGGCAGCGCGTCACCGCGCGACTCTCCCGGATAATCGAAAATGGGCAAAAAGGCTGGAGCTGGTTGCTGAAGCCACGCCCACCTAGCGCGACGGCATTATCAGCAGCAGCAATCCACCTGTCACTCAAGTGGCCGCGCCCTTAATTATGCAGAACTTTAAGGCTTAATATAATTTAAACGGATGAGTTATAAAAAAATTCACCCCCCTCACAGTTGTCATGAAGGGTAAAATTAGCAATATAGACCAAAATCATTTTTTGAACCAGGCTGTAAACATGTTTTTTTCTGCTGTAAAGTTGGGCATTTTAACCAGGTGGCAAGGAAGTCGACCGGAAGTTGAAGTAGGCTGCGTGCTGCCATCTTGTAGCAGAACTTCACTTGCGTTAGCATTCCCATTGACTCCTATTCATTTTGGCGTCACTTTGACAGCGAATAACTTTACATCTGAGGCGTTTGAAGACTCCGTTTGTCCATTATTTATTTCTAAAGATACACGACAATGTATAAAGGGCTCCATTACCTTCTATGTTACATTATGGCCCCGTAGAAACAGTTTTTGTAAAAAATAGGCTAACGATTGCGTCATAACCACTCGACTCTCTGTCGCATTACCGTACAGACAGGAGGAGAAGCTCGCTGGCAATTAACTTAATATGGCGTACTGGCGTTACATTTTAAAATACTATACAAAATAATTAATCAGAATACTTACTCCTGCCCCCTCACGACAAAGAACTCCCCGCTCAAGCTCGCCGTCTCTGCAAGATAAACGATGGCAGTTTGCACGCACAGCTACTAGAAGATTTACATCTGTCAGACAGGTTGCTGACGTCGCCAAGATTCGTTTGAGTCTGCGCGTCAGAAATGGAAGTGCTAAAATACGCTAAAAATGGGCTTCAATTGTCTCAGTTGAGTTCCAATGGGGTCGCTGTGTCCATTTCTTTTACTATCTATGATTTTAACATGGGGAGTCTATAGGACTGACTCCCTTCTGCAGCCAGCCTCAAGCGGCCAGTCAATGAATTACAGTTTTAGTCACTTCCTTATTGGCTTCACAAGAGAGAGCGCGAGGTTGCCGCTCGGATCAGACACTCTACTTAATGCAACGTCAACTGGCCAAATCCGGCCCGCCAGAGATTTCCATCCGGCCCCCACAATAATACTGAATTCAGCAATAGCCTTGTAAGAGGAAAAGGTTTAGGGCTGGTCCGAATACCATTTTTTGAGCTTCGAAGCTTCGGTAGTATCAACTATTCGAAGCTTAGGAGAGAGGGGCTGAACATATTTTTCTCTCTAATAAAGGCAGGAATCTGTGTCTGTATGTCCGTTTGCATTTTTATTATTTCGAGAACCGTTCATCCAATCGACTTAACAAGGGAGTACAGTGTCGCATTTGGTGCAATATAGATGGACAGTTGGACACGAGACGCGACACATTCAGAATTAATTAACTTTTAGTAAACTACAGTCAGAACAGCGCGAGCGGGAAGCGGCGCACCTCACGCGGGCAGGGCTTAGTGATATAAAACGCACACACATAGGTCTGTTAAATTAAGCAATACTTTTAAGTTAGTCTAATATTTTTCTGACTAACAAATTGGCACAGTAAGGGTAGATTTAAATAAAGAAAAAAACGAAATTTATATAAAGAAAAATTTTTTTAAATAAATAAATCGAATTTTAAGTAAAGAAAAAACTAAATTTAAATAAAGAAAAAACTAAATTTAAATAAAGAAATCGAAATTTAAATAAAGAAAAAACGAAATTTAAATAAAGAAAAAACTAAATGTAAATAAAGAAAAACAAAATTTATATTAAAAGTTAAATTAAAAACGAGAGACGGGTAAAAATGCTAATACATTTTGTTTCTATTTTCCACAATGTCAAAGCAACAAAACACAAGCTCAGACATGCACTTCGGTCCATACAAACTCCGCTGTTCTGCGCTCTAGCCAGAGAACACTCCCGTTGCCTGAACACGCGTCGGTTCTATTTCTAGCATGTATAACGGAGTTAAAAGGAAACATCTCGGTTACGTATGTAACCTTGGTTCCCTGAATAGGGAACGAGATGCTGCGGTGACGTCACCACGTATGGGAACACCTCCGGTGTGACGAATGTCTGAAGCCCAATACCATCCCGCCAATCCTATTGGCCAAATGGCGCATAGCACCACCCTACGCATGCGCACGCATGATATACCTGGGTGCAGCGCGCCATTTCGCTCAGATTTCATGACTGAAGATGAAGAAGTTATCAAGGTACGGAACGGCCAGAACCGCAGCATCTCGTTCCCTATTCAGGGAACCAAGGTTACATACGTAACCGAGATGTTCCCTATCATAGGTCACTTCGATGCTGCGGTGACGTCACCACGTATGGGAACGATATACCAAAACGCCTGACGTACCTGATAACTGAGATCCGAGGAAGCATCTGCTCAAGCGGAAAGAACCCGGGAGCCAGGAGCCATCCCCACATCCAGACTGTAGGACTTGATAAAAGTGCTCGGTGAGGACCATCCTGCCGCAGCACAGATATCATCCATAGAAGATCCACTGAGAAAAGCTTGAGAAGAAGCCACAGCTCAAGTGGAATGAGCCTTAATTCCTAAGGGCGAAGCGAGTCCGCGCGCCTCATAGGCCAAAGAAATTGCCTCCACCAGCCAATGGGACATGCGCTGCTTTGTAACCGCATGGCCCTTACTTTTATGTCCAAGACAGACAAACAGCTGGTCAGATTCACGCCAAGGGGCTGTACGATCCACATAAGTCTTTAAAGCTCTCACAGGGCAAAGACTTAGATCTTCTGATCCAGCCTCAGCAGGTGAAAAAGCTTCCAGGAACACTTGCTGAAAGCGAAAGAGGTTAGATGCGACCTTAGGAACATAGTTAGGCCTGGGCCGCAGCAGCACCTTCACAGAGCCCGGTGCAAATTCCATGCATGAGGGTGAAACAGAAAGAGCCTGTAAATCCCCAACTCTCTTGAGGGAGGATAAAGCCATGAGAAGAAGTGTCTTCAGTGTCAAGAATTTATCCGATACGGTCTCCAAGGGCTCAAACGGATGCCCTGATAAACCTAGCAACACAATGGATAAACCCCATGAAGGAACTCGCACAGGGCGGAAAGGCCTCAGCCGTCGCGCACGCTGTACGAAACGAGAAACTAGTGGATGACGCCTCATAGAGGCACCGCCTATGTATTCGTGGTAAGCTGAAATGGCTGCCACGTAAACCTTAAAAGTGGCTGGTGTTACGCCATCCGAAAAACAATCCTGGAGGAACTCCAGCACTGAAGCCACTGGGCAGTAAACTGGATCCACATTACGATTGCCATACCAGGCTGTAATCAGTCTCCACTTGAAAGCATATAAGCGTCTCGTAGAAGCTGCTCTAGAATTCAATATAGTCTCAGTGGTTTCAACAGAAAGACCGGGACATACTAATGCACTCCGCTCAGTGGCCACGCCCACAGTTTCTACAGATCCGGCCTCGGGTGCCAAATCAGCCCCTGTGCTTGTGATAATAAATCCTGTCTGAGGGGAATCTCCAAGGAGAGCCCGCTAGCAGACTGATCAGATCCGCAAACCACGGCTGCGTGTGCCATCGCGGAGCCACCAGCAGCAGCTGTTCCACTCTGTCCCGCCGTATTCTGCATAATACCGCTGGGATCAAACGAATCGGAGGAAAGCATACAGACTGGTCCCGGGCCAGCTGTGAGCTAATGCATCCACGCCCAGGGGCGATGGGGGGCATAGGGAGAACCATAGCGGGCAATGCGTAGTCATGTTTGACGCGAATAAATCCACTTTCGCTTGCCGAATATCCGCCATAAAAGATTCACCGTCTGGAGGTGTAATCTCCATTCTCCCTGTTCCAGAGCCTGTCTGGATAGCATATCTGCTCCGAAGTTCAAACGTCCGGGGACATGAACAACTCGGATCGACAGAAATTTCTCTGAGACCAGAGAAGAACATGTCTCGCCAGCCTGCACAGGGGGCGAGAGCGTAATCCTTCCTAATGATTCAGGTATGAGACAAACGCTGTGTTGTCTGATCTGAGCAGCACAAGACGGCCGATCAGCAGATTCGCGAATTACTGGAGAGCCAGAAAACTGCCAGTAATTCCAACCGGTTTATATACCAACTGCGTTGTGCAGCTGTACACACTCCATGGGCTGGTAGCCCTTGACAAACAGCTCCCCAACCGGTCAAAGACGCATCCGTCGTGACGGTCTCTGGGAAAGCTCAAATCCCCAGCCGAACCCCGGTAGGAGAACTCGGTTGGCATCCATAGCTTTAATGACATCACACAACTCCGTGTCACCGAAATCGTCGGATGCGGAAGACAACGGGGTGAAATATTTCGTCTTTCCGCCCACTTTTCCACTGAAAAGGGCGCATGTGAAGTAACCCCAGACAAATTACGGGGAATGCCGCTGCCAATCGTCCAAGTGGTTAACAGACGGACGCCCTGGAGCCGCAACGGGGCCAGAGCTACATCCATGCATTGAGAAGTACGGGGTCTACGACTTCTATAGCCCCTTTGCTCAGCAGAGTTGACATCTCCTGTCACAACACTGCTATTACCATCAGTCTACCACCGTGGAAAGAATTCAGCGGAAAGAGGCGGGCCTCTAAAAAACGAATTGGTGTATCCGTGACAATTGTGCGTAACACCCATTGAGAAATGCCGGGCAAGCGTTCCACGCGACCCAAAACGATACTAGCAGTCTCAAATTTCCGCTTTCTGCAACGCTGTCATACACATAATGTCCGTGCACGGAAAAGCCTGCGGCATTCGTGCACAGGGGAAGTGTATGCATAAGAGCTATTGCGTCCCGTTGTGTATAATCCTGAACGTGTCCACGGCAGGAATTAGACCAACGAATTGAACATCAGGCTCTGCCGCTAACTAAAACGGCGGCTGTGCGAGCCGTCATAAACGGGTCGTCTGTGTAAGACCCTTGAATCGCCCCTCAAGATCTGAAAGCTGGATTGCGCAGTGTCTGAGGGATTATTTTTTATTATTTACGCCTGGCGTCACAGCCCGATCCAATGCTGCTCGAAGCACTGTTTGCTGCGAGACAGTCAATGTTAGAGCGTAGGGACTGCAGTGAGAGTGTTGGATGCGCATTAGCGGTCCAACAGCACTCTATAGTGGAGGGCACAGTCCCTGGCGAACATGAAGTAAAGCGCATGCGTAAACTTGCTGCGTTTCGTTGTGTATAATCCTGAAGCGTATCTACGGCAGGATTTAATTCACCAAGATAAAAATCGGGCCACGTCGCCATTGCGAGAACGTGGCGGCTGTATGAGCAGTCATAAACTGGCCATCTCTGCCAGCCTTTTGTGCCGTCCCTCAAACTCTGAAGGCTGGATTGTGCAGAGTGTCTGAGGGGGCGCTCAAATGATAGCTCAATCCAATGATGCTCGAGGTGGCTTTGCTGCGAGACAGTCAATGTTAGAGCGTGGGGACTGCAGTGAGAGGGTTGGATGTGCATTAGCAGTCCAACAGCACTCTCTAGTGGAGGGCACAGACCCTGGCAAACATAGAAGGAAAGTGCAAGCGTCAAACTCGCCGCGTTTCGTTGTGTATAATCCTGAAGCGTGTTCACGGCAGGATTTAATCCAACAAGATAACATTAGGCCACGCCGCTAGCGAGAACGCGGCAGCTGTGTGAGCCGTCATAACTGGCCATATTCGCCAGTCTCTCGTGGCGTCCCTCAGACTCTGAAGGCTGGATTGTGCAGAGTGTCTGAGGGGGCGCTCAAATGATAGCTCAATCCAATGATGCTCGAGGTGCCTTTGCTGCGAGACAGTCAATGTTAGAGCGTGGGGACTGCAGTGAAAGGGTTGGATGTGCATTAGCAGTCCAACAGCACTCTCTAGTGGAGGGCACAGACCCTGGCAAACATAGAAGGAAAGCGCATGCGTCAAACTCGCTGCGTTTCGTTGTGTATAATCCTGAAGCATGTTCACGGCAGGATTTAATCCAACAAGAAAACATTAGGGCCACGCCGCTAGCGAGAACGCGGCAGCTGTGTGAGCCGTCATAAACTGGCCATATTTGCCAGCCTCTTGTGGCGTCCCTCAGACTCTGAAGGCTGAATAGTGCAGAGTGTCTGAGGGGGCGCTCAAATAACAGCTCAGTTCAGTGACGCTCGAAGTGCTTGTGCTGCGAGACAGTCAATGTTAGAGCGTGGGGACTGCAGTGAGAGGGTTGGATGTGCATTAGCAGTCCAACAGCACTCTTCAGTGGAGGGCACAGACCCCGGCAAACATAGAAGGAAATGCATGCGTCAAACTCGCTGTGTTTCGTTGTGTATAATCCTGAAGCGTGTCTACGGCAGGATTTAATCCAACAAGATAAACATAGGGCCACGCCGCTAGCGAGAACGCGGCAGCTGTGTGAGCCGTCATAAACTGGCCAAATTCGCCAGTCTTTTGTGCCGTTCCTCAAACTCTGAAGACTGAATTGTGCAGTGTCTGAGGGGCGCTCAAATAACAGCTCAGTTCAGTGACGCTCGAAGTGCTTGTGCTGCGAGACGGTCAATGTTAGAGTGTGGGGAAAGAACGAGAGGCTTCTCGTAAAGAACCGTAATAAGAGAATAAAATTTGCCGAAATAGACACGACTCGATACGTCTAGACGAGACTAGGTCGCGGCGGAGTTTGGCGCGATCCGTTCGGCTAGAGAGGTAGTCAAACGGCATCGCTATATAATAGCAGTCCGCCATGTCACTTAATCGTGGCAAAAACCCGCGCCGTTCGTGATATGCGCTGATAAGGCTGCTTCCAGGACCTCGAAACCTCTTGGTGGAGGTCCGTGAGAAGGGTAATTTATCCACCGCGCGGATAGCCACATAATAGCACACTGAGGAAGGGGAAGCGCGTTTCTCCTGTCCGCTCGGAGGGAGAGAACCGCTTATGCCGGTCAGAGCCTACTCTGAGTAGAAGCTGCGGTTAGACAACATAGTATAAAAGCAAAACTGCTCTGATTAACGCGCTCGAGTAGGGGAGAGCGAGCAAGTGGAAAACTCCAGTGCATCACTGTACTCATAGTCAAGCCGCACATATCGCCCCTAACCAACACCTCGTGCGGGGCCTCGGCGACCGCAGAAGCGAACGGTGGGGGTTAGACGCGAGGCGACTGAAGAAATAGACTCCAGAGCGCGGATACTTTTCTTATTTTACCATAGCCGTAGGCTATCACAGAGAGAACATGAGAGAGGCTGCAAACGAATCTCTCATGAGTGCCTCCCTGTGATAAACCCATATACGGCTCTTACCTTTCGTTGACTCATCGCGTCCGCGAAAGAGGAGTTAACACTGCTCGAAGAAAATCGCTGGAGAACGTGAGATGATAGGGCACAGATGATTCGCTATTCCTGAAGGAATGAAATCTGAGCGAAATGGCGCGCTGCACCCAGGTATATCATGCGTGCGCATGCGTAGGGTGGTGCTATGCGCCATTTGGCCAATAGGATTGGCGGGATGGTATTGGGCTTCAGACATTCGTCACACCGGAGGTGTTCCCATACGTGGTGACGTCACCGCAGCATCGAAGTGACCTATGATAGGGAAGTTAAATTATTGCATAAATGGGGACAGCGCCATCTATGTGCTGTGTGATGTGATTTAGCATGTGGAGTAGGGACCGCCCACAGCAGAGTTAATGAAGCATTGCTGTGGGTGAGTTGCACGTTTTCCACGGTCTGAGAATTACCATTTATAAGTGTCCTAAACAAATAAGTAGTTGCTTTATTGTGACTGTATCTTTCAATGAATATGTTGGAACTCTGTTAAGTCTTGTTTGGCTTCGAGTGTGTTGCTCAATATTGAGTTATAACGTGTTCAGAGACCCGATGGTAATCAATTTGTGTGTTGCCTTGTGTTTCATGTAGAAATGGTTTATTCTCTTTCTGAATCAAGTGAAACCCTATATACACACAACGTCTCCATTTGTGCAGGTATGCTGTTAAATGTTTGTTAAATTGTTTCAATCAAAATGAGTTGACTTAACTAAGTTAAATTGTATTGCTCTGTATTTCATTGAGGATCTTTATTCATTGATTTGTGATTTATAATTAATTGAAAATATGTGTGTCATCTATATTCAACCTGTAAATATTTGCAACTGAAACACTATACAATCACAAAGTTAAAAAGAATTTGAGTGACAGAATAAAAAAAGAGAAAACTGTTTTAAATAAACAGAGCAGAGTTAATGAAGCATTGCTGTGGAAATGGTTTATTCTCTTTCTGATTCAAGTGAAACCCTATTTACACACACCGTCTCCATTTGTGCAGAAAGCAGACTGACCAAGCAAGACCGTCACACATGCACCGTTTCCGCGTGGCTCGAGCGCACCTGAGACGCGTCTGTGTGCAAACTCCAACCTTTTAAATATGGGAGCCGAAATGAAAACGGACACGCCATGCAGCTTAGACGCTCACGCAGCCAGTGTGTCGCCGGGAATGAGGGGGGATGAGAACCGTTTCGCGGGGGATTTCAGGTGTGCAAAAAAAAAAAAAAGATTGTTCGAATGTCAAATTTTCAAATCGAATACCAACCCACCGAACGAATATTCGGGTCCGTTCCATTTATTTATTTTTAAATCTAACGGAAAAAAAGCAAATGAGGCACACAGGTACAGCATTTCTAACATTAGGCACTATGAATACGTACTTATCAGTCCATTCTTCATTAAAACTACGGTTCTCTGAATCAACTTCTTGCTTAAGGGTCTTTGAGAATGCCATTTTTTCATTTTTCTCCACAAACTACCTGCATGTGACAGTGATGGACAGCTTGACAGCCTCACAAATATGAAGCCTAAAATATCGCTATCGCCCCCTGGTGGCTTGCTGCAGTACAGGTAATATGTAAAAAATAACATAAATTTGGAATTAGAATTAGTATATCAAATAATAACATATTAGGATACAATTCGAATTTTATTTTATTTTATTATTCTGGCCCTTTGACAAATATAGTTGATGACCCCTGCTCTACTTGCTCAGAAGGGTTACTTGGAGCAGACTGCAAGACAGGGGCGTAACTTTACCAAAGAGGTGTAACTTGAAGTTGTCCAAATCACACAGAACCCCGGAGTTTGGTAAACGGAGGTCGGAGCTAGCTCCAAATGGGTGGGACTTCAGCTCCAAGTGGGCTGTACAAACCTCCAGAGGCTTTTGATTGGTTTATTTAATGTCATGGCGGTAATGCATGCTGCGAATAGCCAAAAAAAAAAAAAAAAAAGAAGACAACAACTTCGCTAGGCTTTTCAGCACCAAGAAAGATGAGTTTGAAGGGGTACGTTTGTTAAACAGTTTTAGACTTGTACAACGTATTACAAGTTGTGAAAAAGTACAGTATCTTTGCGGTTGATGTTTTAGTCTTGATGTAGTTAAATCGTGATTACTATGGAGCCAGAATGGTGACTTTAAAATTTGGCATCACAAATTAAAATTGTCATTGAAAACAAAAGCAGAACTGAAAAGGGAAACATTGGCATTGAAACATTTGCATTGAAAACAGTTGTATTGGCATTAAAACAAGTATTGGCACTGAAAAAATAAAATAATTAAAATCTTACAATCTTATTCTTTTATTGTATTTGGATTTATTTGTATTTTTCAATGACAATCTTCAGATTTTTTCTTCATGTCACTCTTTTTCAGTGACAGATTTAGTTTTACAATGTCAGTTTTTTTCAATGTCACTGATTTTCAGTTTCAACTTTCTGTCACTGTTTTGGCGTGGAGAGGGGAGGAGTCTGAGGGGAGGGGTAAGTAGAGCGTAGTTTGCATATAATTTGCATATAGGCATACTGAAGAAGTAGGCCTACGTCACTTTACTGGGACCCGTCGTCAGCTCTGAAGCCTCTGGCATGGTGGCGTTACAAAATTTCCAGTTTACCTGGAACTTCCAAACCGCAAGTAAATCTGTTTTTTTTTCTCTGCCATTTACATTTTTATTCACGTGCAACCTGGCCGGTTTGGTTAACTTTTAACGGCCGTTATGCTGGTTTTTTTTCGACATCGACTGGAACATGTAAGTTACTAACATTAGCCGTGTTGGTTAACTTAACCTTTGGTTAATGCAGGGTCAAAAATAAACACCGGTCAAGCACCATATGCACCGAACAAGACTAAAAGTCCGGTTTGGCAAAAAAATAAATTAACATTAGGTGTCTGTCGGTATATACTTGTTGCCGCTAAGTATGAGTACATCACAACAGTGGCTAACAGTAACAGCCTGTGACGTTAACATTGACATGATAAACAGCAGGGCTTCCGCTGTGTAAGTTACGCTACTGACATCCCCAACCGCACACACACCCACACACACACCCACACTGGAGAGCCTCTCTTTGAGCCGCTAGTTCGGCTTAAACGCAAGTAACGTTACACAGTAACTCCTAGGGCCGCGAATGTGCTTCTATCTGCATTTAATGGTAGTTAGCGTTAAGTCTCCAGCCCTGTGATGTCTCCTTTCTTTTTCTTTAGGAGTTAGAGGCCAGTGTTATTGCTGCTGCACAAGACCTCATAAACATGTGTTAGATTATATTATGATCTCTGCCAGATGTTTTTGTGCCTCTCTGCAATCCCTCCTCCCTTCTTACTCCTTTTCTTCTGTCTTGCTCCCTCCTCCCTTCTGTGTTCTCTTTCTCTACCTCTATGTATGTGCACACATGCATATTTCCTCATGAGTTCAGATGTTCAGACCAGGATGGGGGCTATAGGCCCGAAGGTTATTGAGTTGGGTCTGTCCTTCTGCTCAGAGTTCAGGTATCCTTGGCCAAGTGTGCTCCTAATATGTCCAGAACTTCCTGGCCATACTTCCATTTTATATATTTCGTATATTTCTTGGCTTGGGTACCACACATATGTAATCCATATCTCATTGGATAAACTAAAACACCACCCCTTGCAATGCAACTATATAATGTGTGAATGCAATAATAAACGGGGAAGAAGTTTGTGAGCAGACTAAAAGGCTTCATGTTCATTTACTTCTTTCCATGAGCTCATGCAAGGACTGAGAATGGTCAGACGGCATCGAAAAGATAAAGACAGAATTATGGGTTATTTAACAGTGGGGGCTCGTCCGGGATTTCTGCAGACAGTTGAGGAATAATCTTTAATTATTCTTACTGTCTGTTAAGAAATTGAACATTTTTCGTGCCGTGAATTTGGAATCTGTCATATTTGGCAGAGTGGGTTATCCTCGTACTGTGTAAGACATACGGGAAGAACAGTATCGGGTCGCGACCGACTGTTAATAGAATAGAAGTTTTGCAAAAGATAACTTTTTCCATTACTCATTCGTAAAAAGCGAATGGACGCTTCGTGAAAGGCTATCTTTGTTACCTATTCTCACATTGACATTGACTTCCTAGATTTATGATTTTTAAATGATTTGAGAGTTTTGTGAAGTCCTTGCAAGGCACTAAAACAAATAAACCGATAAATCGCAATTCTTTTAATTGTCTATGTATGTCCCTGGATCTATACAGGATGGGTGAAACAGCAGAGTAGTATGTTTCAGCAAATTGTTTAGTGCACATTCATCTAATGTCTATTTGCCATGCTAAGTTCACTTGGATTTAGTGAAGTTTTGAAACGAATGTACTCTTGCTTTGTTCTCTCTCAGCTGTGTTAGATCAGTGAGTTGCTATTTTAAGAGGCACTAGGTGGGTTTCCATTACAGATTTGCGCAAAACTTTGGTGATATTTTATAAATGTCGATAAAAAAAAATAAAAAGCATTGCGAAATGACAGCATTTCCATTAACCGAGGTTATGCTTCTAAAACGTAATATTTTGTCACCCGCGATAAGTCATGGCAACTGATTTTGGCTATATTTATTCAAAGGAGGCGTATGCATGTATCTTTACAGAAGCTGAGAGCCACTTCAGAGACATGTGTGGCGCGGCTGGAGCAAACACAAGCATTGACTAGAGTGTGATCAGCTTCAGTGGCTGTATCAAAGCCAAACTGCACTGCAGACGTGAGCTGTGTAAATTGTCTATGCTTTAATGGTAGGGGAAAACCCTTATACCGGACGTATGAAGTGTTTTTTGGAGGTTATAGTACATTGAAGAATTATCATATGACTTTTTACATACGGCATGTGACCTGTAAATGTTTCCACAGCAGGTTTGCGAATGATAAATTTTTTAATAATAAAATATAAATAAAAACAGCAAGTTTTTGTGAAATTGGTGTTTCCATTAGGCGTATTTTCAATTTGCAATGTCATTTTGCGCAATACGAAGGGAAATGGAAGCACGCCTATATGTCAGTAACCAACAAAGCCAAAATTAGGACAGTACTGTTGATCCGAGGGATGACAATGTATAGAGCTAAAATGAAAACCGTATTTAGATGATTTGGCAGAATTTTTTTTAGGACATTTGAGTTAAGTATTGGCTCTGAAAAGTTAAAGGCTAGTTTATATGAAAAGTGGGAGCCACAAGGGAATTATATTGATGAATAAACAAGTAATATAATGATAAATATATGTTTTCAAAGAGATAGCTTGCATTACATTTTATCTTTACAAGAGTGAAGTTTGTGTCCGTTATCTCCGGGGGACAGCCTGAAATGTGATACATTGTGGAGATTGAGACTATAGTCTTTGTGTTAACTAAAATAACTTGTGCATTGTGATCAATGGGAACAAGATTGAGTGACTATTTTAAACGGCCGTATTAAGCTAATAATTTAGATTTAAAAAAAAATAATAATAATAAAAATCTTGACTTTGGTTGTTACATTTGATAGACTATTTACAAGATTTCAGTCTGAAGTTATAATACGATGCATCATGCTGATGTATTTATAAGAATTATAGAAGTAGGAAATGCTCATATCACACAGAATAGGTTACTGCTCTTTTCTGCATTCTGCAAAGAAGGAATTGCTTGCTCTTTTCCAGCACAGAAGAACTTGCTTATTAAAATAAACCAAACATATATATATATATTCTCTTGAGTGTTCATTTTATAGAAGCAACAAGACGACATCTTGGGCAGATGCCAAAGGGCGATACAACATGACGAAAGAGACATTATGTCTGTTAAGAACAGGAAAAGCTGAGGAGCAATCGGCTACACCCCCTGTAAGAGGAATCTGACACTTCTGGGAGGGGCTGGAATGGAGAAAGACTGAAAACATTGCAGACATCTGCCATGAGAGGCAGAGCGGAAGATAACTACATCCCGAGTCAAAACTCTGATGCCCCATCATATCCTCATCACCAAGTGACAGACTGGAAGACACTGCAGAAGGAAAAAGACACTAAGACAGCCATGTTCAAATGACTTTCAGAGACTTTCATCTTTTCCCCTCGTGGGCAGGTACTGCATATACAGTGACCACTACAGAGACCGCCTCAGATTTCGATTTGTCATATTAATTTGCAACTTGATAATTTAATGGTCTAATAGCAGTTCTTTGTAAGCTGTTTAACTAACAACACACTGCTCTCTCTTAATAGGCATCAGTCCAACCCTATGAAAGAAGTTAAATGTTTGCTTGATTTCTCAATCAGCTAAAACTTGGACTGGATTTAGCATAGAGAGGACTTACTGTGAAATATAGGGAGAGTTTAGACTCTGATGTAAAGACGGAGCTTCTTGTAAAGCTGATAAACAGAGATGTTCCAAGATTCCTTAAAACATAGGGGAGTAGTGGGCACAAAGTGTCCAAGATCAAAATATGAATTGTAAAGCAATGACACTAGTCACTCCATCTTGGTAAATATAGATTTCTTAGGGATGAATTTAAGTTTTAAAATTCCAAACTTGTCAAATCACAAATGCTGTCATACCCAGAGAAAGTATTTACATGGTGTGAACATGAAGTGTTTTTGGCAATGGATCAAAGATTATGTGGAGATCTCCAATCTTTAAGAGCAGCTCCATTCAATTCACTGTCTGTGGAGGCAGTGACAAAGAGAGATGATGCTCTGGCCAGAGGTGGGTGTGAGAGTGTGTGAAAGTGTGTGAGTGATGGTGCACCAAGGCAGACAAACTGCCATGAACAGCTGTTTCAAAATTTTCTAAGTGGGCACACAAGGTAGATTATGCCCCAGAAAATTCGAAGTCAGCTCCGTCATCTGTGTGTTCGTCTGGTGAGTCTCTGGGGGAACGTGACAATGTGTCAGCAAGGAACATATGTTTTCCTTTCTTGTATGTGATTGTGAAGTCGTATTTCTGCAATCTTAGCATCATGCGTTGCAGCCTTGCTGAAGCTGTGTGGATAGGCTTGTTAAGGATGGTAACCAATGGCTGATGGTCAGTTTCGATGTGAATTTGTTTACCATATATGTAGTCATTGAATTTGGTGCACGCAAATACAACAGCCAGAAGTTCTTTTTCTATCTGCGCGTAACGCACTTCTGTTTGCGTCAGAGTACGTGAAGCGTATGCAACAGGAGCACCTTCTTGAAGACACGCAGCTCCGAGTCCGAACTGGGAGGCATCACAGGTGAGTGTGACGGGTTTAAGGACGTCATAATATTTTAAAGTAGGTGGACTAGAAATCCTGTGCTTCAGAACTTCAAAAGCGTCCTGATGCTGTTTAAACCAGCACCACTCTGTGTTTTTACAGGTCAGCTCGCGCAGAGGGGCAGACAGCTCACTAAGGTTCGGTATGAATAAACTAAGTAGTTGATCATGCCTAGGAAGCGCTGCAGCGCAGTAACATTGTCTGGTGCCGGCATTTCTGTGATTGCTTTTGTTTTTGCTGAGTCAGGTTGTAGTCCCTTGCTTGTGAAAATATGACCGACATAGCTCACCTCACTAAGGCGGAATTTGCACTTTTGAGGGTTCAGCCTCAAGTTCACTTCACGAGCATGGTCCAAAACTTTTCTTAGGTTTGCATCATGTTCCTGCTCGCCATTACCTCCCACAATGATGTCATCGACTATGACTGCGCACGGGTAGCCAGCGAAGATCTGCTCCATAGCGCGCTGAAAGACCTCGCTGGCCGAATTAATGCCAAAGGGCATCCTAAGAAATCGGAATCTTCCAAATGGCGTACTGAACGTAGTCAGGAGGGAGGACTTGTGATCCAGCGCAATCTGCCAAAAGGAGCTTTTTGCGTCGAGCACAAAGAATACTGTGGAGTTTGGCATCTGCACTTCCACTTCTTCCACTGTGCGCATGGGGTGATGCGGACATTTTAGGAACTTGTTTAGGTCCCTAGGGTCAATGCAACCATGACACCCAATCGGTTGGCTCAGACACAGGAGTGATTACTCCCATAGCGACCATTCTTTCCAACTCTGCTTTTACCTTGTGTTGCATTGCTGCAGGAATTCTGCGTGCTGGACGGATAACAGGTTGGGCTTCTTTGTCCAGTTTCATGCAGTACGTTACGGGAAGCTTTCCTATTTCATCTCGGAAGAGATCTGCATATTCTGTGTTAAGCTGCTGGACAAAACTTGAGTTTTCTTTTACGCTGACTTGGTGGACTGCATTATTGAGAGAAATGAGGCCCATCCGAAGACAGTCAGACAGTCCGAGCAATGGCTGTACATTTTTTTGCACTACATAAAACTGTAGAGAGTAGGTCTGGTCACTCAGATTGCAAGATAACACGGTTGATCCAGCAGTTTGGATCTCCTCTCCACCATACGCAACAAGCTTCACATGGCGTGACACCTGAAGGTTTTCATCTTGCTTTACCTGTGCGAATGTCTGCAAAGACATGATGTTACATGAGGCTCCTGTGTCGATCTTTAGTTCGAGAGGCTTTACATTGGTTTGCACTGTGCAAGATAGTGCAGTTTTCTTTAACTGTTTTGAATCAATTCCGGCCACCTTTTGATGATTTACCGCAACTCCATCTATAAAGAATGAGTCTTCGCTACTATTTGAAGCTTTGGTAACATCAATTTGATTTACAGTCTTTTTTAGATTTCGTGTGCGCTGAATTTTCACTGATTTGCAGCATTTTTGGAAGTGGTTCCATTTGTTGCACCTGTGACATTGCTGGCCATATGCAGGACATTTCTCCCGTTTTGCCTCATGGTTGCTTCCACAATTGCTGCAATTATGAATTTGTTGCGGGGTAAACTTGTCTAATCTGTGTTTGGGAGTACGAAACGGTTTTCTTTTTACCGTTTGTTGAACACTATCCACATTTGTCAAGTTTTGCTTTGGTCCAGCTAGTGTTTTAGTGTGCTGGTCAGTCAGTTCATGTATTTGACACATTTCAATGGCTTTTGTCAATGTTAGCTCATTGTCACGCAACAGGAGTTTTCTCATTCCATCGTTGAGTATCCCACACACGAGTCGATCTCTTATCAATTCTTCCTGTAAATCTCCAAACCTGCAACTCTGTGCCTTGTTTCGTAGGTTGCTTACATATGCCTCTATTGTTTCTCCTGGCTTTTGGTTTCTTTAATTAAATTTGTGTCTTTCCATCGTTATGTTTGTTTGTGGACTGCAAAGTTCGCGAAACTTACGTTTTAGACATTCCGGGTCCTCGCGTGATTCAGCCGGAGTAATTATTTGTCGGTTTTCTCCCTCGCCTGTATATGCAGCGGGTGCATAGACAAATGTTCGCTCGCGCTCAATGGCTTCCGAGCCGGCCAGATTAAGCAGTATGAATGCTTTCGTGCGAGGCTCTTTCTCAGAGTGTGCAGCAGCAATGAATATATCGAATTCCTGCTCAAACACACGCCAATTTTCGGCGATATTGCCATCAAATACAAGAGGATCGGGTCTGCGGAACCCTTCAGCCATGATTTATTGTGCGATGATGAATAACGATGGCTTACTGTGTGGATGCTCGTTGGAACAGTTCATTTTCTCGCTGCCCTTACGATTCTGTGCAGACCACTTCTGACGCCTATTAGGTTTTATATATATGGCTTTTTGCTCTGACGATCCAAGGAAATGACAAGTTTATTTTAATACATCTTTTGTTATCTCATGACTTGCACTGAGTTCTGCTTAGCTCTATAACAATGTGAAATTAAAATTAAAGTTTTGCATTTGCTCATTTCTGGAAAGAGTGGTTTCTAACATTAAATTATTTGATTTAAATGTAATGAATATTTAATGAAATGTGCGCCAATTCAACATTTCAATAGCTGTATGGCAGATCTAAGGTAGAGTAGCTTGTCATGGCAACTTGAGCACTGATACATGTGTCATCACATAACATTTTTTTATGTTAATTACAGGAACCTTTGATTGTGAGGCAGTTCATGGAGAGAATGCTGAGAAGGCTTCAGGAAGTTCTGCGACGTCAGCCTGTGGATTTGGATTATTTACACTTTGTTTTAAGTCATGAAGTGGGACTTGTTCGCTTTTTTGCCAATGTAGTAGAACTGCCTCAACTGTTTTTCGTGCTTTATCTGACTTATTAAGGCTTCTTCGTTTACAAGAGGAGAGTTATCCAGCTGATACCGATGCAGAGGTTCTGGGTGGTGATAGGGGACAGCCAAAACTTGTAATTTCTAAAGAATGTCTTCAAAACCTAATCGACATGCAGTTGCCCATCCCGTGTAGCTAAGCTCCTGGGTGTCTGCAAAAGGACAGTGTATCGGCGGATGCGTGAGTATGGACTATCAGTTACGGGATCATACAGCAATCTTACAGATGAGGAGCTGGACAATCTTGTGTGCTCAGTTAAATTGAAGATGCCGCATATAGGCTATAGAATGATGAAGGGTGAACTGCAAGCAATGGGACACCGTGTCAGATGGGACCAGGTTTCAGCATCCATGCACAGGGTGGATTCTGCAGGGATCTTGGAGAGAATAACACGTTTAGGTTGTGTTGCTAGAAGAACATATTCTGTCAAGGGTCCCCACTCACTGGTCCACGTGGACACAAACCACAAACTTATCAGGTGTGTGTGTTATGTTTCACAAGAATATTGTTATAATATGTTCATATATTTATATTCATAAATGTTTGTTGAAATAGTTTGCAGAGTGAGTCTCTTAATTGAGCTTTTACAAATAAGTTATATTCATGTTTGAAGGATGCGGGTAGATTTTGTATGCTATTACAAGATAGGCTATAGATTGCTGGAGCTGTATTTCAACAAAAAAAAAACTTTTTTATACAGTTTATTAATTAAGCTGCACATAGAGTTAGTTTGTGCCGCCATTCTATAAAATTCCAACATGTGAATGGGTAGCTATTTAATGATTGGTGCTTAGTGACTCTTAATCCATTCCACACTGTATGGATCAGTGTGCATGTTGTAAATTAAAAACATTCCTCAAGAATGCTTGATTATATTAGCATGGTTCTTTAGCGTTAGGCAGTAAATGGTTTGGTTTACCATAAAAAAAAAAAACCGGATGAGGATGACATACAGTCAGGAAAAAGTATGCTGTTGCTACACATAATGATACATGGCTATGTGTACAACATTGGTTTAACTGTTACATGAAATAAAGAAGAGAAAAAAACAGTAATTTACACACTGAGGCTAGCTTAATTTCTCATATTATAGGAGGATGTCCCATCTTAAGTGCAGCTTTTACAAATAATTGGACTTCACTCTTTGAGACTATCTCAAGAACATCATCTTGAATACTGACAGTTTTTCTTTAAGGCCTTTGCAGTGTTTTCTCCAGTGATGTATACCTGAGGATGCTTCCCATCTTTGCTGATTAAACCTTTTTGAATACCCTATTTTTTTATTGTAATTTGGTTAAAGCAGAACTCTTTTTTTTTTTTTAAGTATAGCCGCACAGTAAGAAAAAAAAAAAAAAAAACATGCAATTCTGTAGTGAGATTCTGAAGGTTACATGGGTTCATGGTAAATAAAATCTGAATTGACCACCTTAATCATTTGTGTACACAATTTAGAGCTATTATAATTTTCAGAGGTGATACACTTTCTGAAAATGTATTTTTCCTTTCAGATATGGTATTGTTATCTTCGCTGGGATTGATGGTTATTCACGAAAGGTAAACATTTGACACTTTTTCAAAACAATGTGGCTGAGCCTAGTATTACTATATTCTATGTAGTATGGCACATTCACATAAGTATTTTGTTACTATGCTATGTTCTTCAAATAATAACAAGGCATCAACAGCACTTGGCTTCTTCATGAGCTCAGTTGAAAAGTTTGGCTTTCCATTAAAGGGTTAGTTCGCCCAAAAATGAAAATTATGTCATTAATAACTCACCCTTATGCTGTTCCAAACATGTAAGACCTCCTTTTATCTTCGTAACACAGTTTAAGATATTTTAGATTTAGTCCGAGAGCTCTCAGTCCCTCCATTGAAACTGTGTGTACGGTATACTGTCCATGTCCAGAAAGGTAAGAAAAACATCATCAAAGTAGTCCATGTGACATCAGAGGGTCCGTTGGAATTTTTTGAAGTATCGAAAATACATTTTGGTCCAAAAATAGCAACAACGATGACTTTATTCAGCATTGTCTTCTCTTCCGTGTCTGTTGTGAGAGAGTTCAAATCAAAGCAGTCTGGACATCCGGTTCGCGAACGAATCATTCAGTTCACCAAATCGAACTGAATCGTTTTAAACAGTTCGCATCTCTAATACGCATTAATCCACAAATGACTTAAGATGTTAACTTTTTTTAATGTGGCTGACACTCCCTCTGAGTTCAAACAAACCAATATCCCGGAGTAATTCATTTACTCAAACAGTACACTGACTGAACTGCTGTGAAGATGAACACCGAGCCGAGCCAGATAACGAACAATAGACTGACTCGTTCACGAGTGAAGAACCGGTTGCATCGGTGTTCGGATCACCAGTAGTTCTTTCAGACAGTTCGATTCAATAAACCGGTTGAAGAAAACGGTTCACCAGTTCTTTTGCGCTCGACGTAATGGCGTCATTGGCGATGATTGCCCTTGATTCAAGCCTTCGGTTTACCCGCGCTCATAAAATTAGCACAGAATCAGTTCAGAATCAATCACCAAAAGAATCAGTTCAGACGCTCTGTGTGTCGGTCTGCTTCACGCTGAATCACACATGCGCAGTATCATCAGCTCCTCGGTTCACGAATCGGACGCGTCTGACAGAAACGGTTCTTGACTCGTGAACGAGTCAATGTTTTGTTCGTTATCTGGCTCGGCTCAGTGTTCATCTTCAGTTCTCCCTTCACAGCAGTTCAGTCAGTGTACTGTTTGAGTACATGAATTACTCCGGGATATTGGTTTGTTTGAACTTAGAGGGAGTGTCAGCCACATTAAAAAAGTTAACAGCTTAAGTCATTTGTGGATTAATGCGTATTAGAGATGCAAACCGTTTAAAACGATTCAGTTCGATTTGGTGAACTGAATGATTCGTTCGCGAACCGGATATCCAGACTGCTTTGATTTGAACTCTCTCTCACAACAGACACGGAAGAGAAGACAATGCTGAATAAAGTCGTCGTTTTTGCTATTTTTGGACCAAAATGTATTTTTGATGCTTCAAAAAATTCTAACGGACCCTCTGATGTCACATGGACTACTTTGATGATGTTTTTCTTACCTTTCTGGACATGGACAGTATACCGTACACACAGCTTCAATGGAGGGACTGAGTGCTCTCGGACTAAATCTAAAATATCTTAAACTGTGTTCCGAAGATAAAAGGAGGTCTTACATGTTTGGAACAGCATAAGGGTGAGTTATTAATGACATAATTTTCATTTTTGGGCGAACTAACCCTTTAAGGTAAGAAAACCGCAAGAGCATGATTGCCTGTTTAATCAAAATTCATTGACCGAAAACATTTGACTTTCTCTGTTTCTTATGTGATTATTTAGAGTTAGAGGAGACCAAGGGGTCGAAAATCTAAGCATTGCTCAATGCATGTTCACTGTTCGTGGCTGTGGCAGAGCAAGCTACATATCGGGAAAAAGTGCGCATAATCAAAGGTAAATATCAAAGTTACACTCTAAAAACGGCTGGGTTATTTTTTAACCCAAAATGCTGGGTTGAGTCTGTTGGGTCATTTTGTTGGGTTATTTTATTTCTTTTTAAACACGTTTGGGTAGTTTCAGTTTACCAGGTGTTGGGTTAAACCTGCTGGGTTGCGTTGCTGGGTTGTTTCAGGCCAGCGCTGGGTTATTTAACGCGCCTTGAAGATGTTTAAATCGCTCCCCAACTGTCATTTTGGAAGAACAACGGGGCAAAGCCACGGCTTTCTACTGTTTTAAGGTAAGTTTATTTAATGTTTTCATTAATAATTATTTTAAATTGGCAGAACTATAACTTTTTTTTGCGGCAACAATACTGTTAAACTTCTACAGGCCAACATTATTTACGTTAAATGATGAACAGTTTACCTCAAACGGCCAACCTACATTACTCGCATAATCGTGTTAAGGTATCTGAGACGACAGATTACTAAAGTTTTATTAAGTTTCAGACAGTGACTGATGGCTGAAATATGCGAATACCTGTGAAAATAGAGGAAAAAGTCGTTTCTGACACTGAAAAGCGAATTTGACATTTAAGTGAGTCAAATGAGTTCAAGAAGTGAATACGACTTTCTGCTCTAATGTAAACGCCTGCAGTTGTCCCTATCGACATGTAAATCATACAAATTACGTACAATATAGTCGGGCCGCAGGTCTAAAAGAACCGACGATCCAGTTCAAATAAACCGGTTCAGTAATTCTCGAACAAAGTGATTCCCGGAAAAGAATCGAGTCGACGTCTCAGGGCACTTCAAAGCAAGTGTCTCTGCAAGAAAGTAATGGGAGTTACTAGATCAAGGTGTTTTTACACCATGATACCTGATTGGTTGATGTAATAGTGACGTTAGGTTTAGGGGTGGGGTTGGGTAAGGGGGATCATTTAGATTGCATGATTCAGAAACACCCAGCATTTTGAAAACACCCACATGGTGATAAACGCCCACTTTTGCTCTGCAGAGACCTAAAGTGCGCGCACGCACAGCGAGTGACGCAGCCGCAGGCCGTGTTAGTGAAGTGATTTGATGCTTTTGTGGTTTATAAAGTCTTTTTACATACATATTATAATTCAAAATGTGTTTTTTCCTGTCAAAAAAGCGCATTGGATGCATTTGTGAGAGAAAAACTCGTCGAGTGCAGTCTTATTGAGGCATCTAACGGTAAGTTCGTGTTTATTATACATTTTACATAATTGTTTGTCTGTGATAATCAACTAACGTTAACCCTCACGTAACTTAAACGCACATATATTTTTATTTCGTGCTATAGTTAAAGCTGCACGTTGTAACTTTGTTTTCAGAATGTACCTAATTTATGAGCGTAAACATCATATATTAATTTTCCAGATCGTGTTTTTGACGTGTCCTTATCACTTTGGTACATCTATAAGTTTTTATATATGGACTGTTTATATAAATGTCTGTGTGCGCGCTTGCAGTTTGATCTCTCTTATCTGTGCCAGTGACAGTGTGTGTTTGATATAGCCAGCATATTAACATAAAACTGTGATTTATAATGACTGGAACATCCCATTGATTAAACAGTTTGAAAGCACACCTTTCAGCCAATCACTATATCATATTCTGCTTCTGTAGACCAACTCATAGGTGAATTTAACTCATAATCATGATGGGTCAATTTCATGATTAACTTCACACAGTTAATTGAACTGAATCACTGTTATTAAAACAAATTGTATTTTTATTTTTTTTTACTTTATTTTAAAGGTTGGAACAAACATGGAATTCCTTAACTGAGCAGAGTCCACAAAACCCCATCCCATTGTCATGGCGATTTAAAAATGCCAGCAGATCTCTCAGGCATTGATCATAATCAATGGACAGGTAAGGATATTCTGGACTATTTTCAAAAGGAATTGCAAATTGTATATTTAATTGTATTTTTCCACATGTGGACACATACATTGTGAAATAGTCCAAACTCAATTGAAAAGCATTTGTATTTCAGATGCCTTACACAGAAAGCTGTCAATTTGTGTCAAGGGTGGGACTATACTATGGGGCGTGTTTGTATTGGGAGATATTTTGTAGTTTTTACCCCAAATCTCTCACTGTTTGCACTCTGATGGACGTCAGCAAAACAACATTGCAGTTCTACTCTTATTTACCTATTTGCATCTTACCCTATATTTTATTCCTCAGGTGAAAAGCATTTGGTTAATGGTGAATATTGACCAATAGTACCATGTGGCTCTAACTGTTAGCAGGGGATAGTAGCTGCATTTGGGGTAAAAATGACAGAATTATTTATTGTGTGAGGTGCCAAGAATATAAGGAGATCCGGGTTGCACTGTCTGTTCTTTAACACGCATCTCTCGGAGCGGCAGCTGCCTTTAGTAGTGCCTTAACCTCCATTGTTCAAAGCATTTGGCACAATTGTCTTTGAGTGACGTCACCTCCCAATACAAACACTCTCCATAGTATGGTCCCACCTCTGGCAAAAATTGACAGCTTTCAATGTTAGGCATTGGAAATTCAGATGCTAAAGATTCCATTTGAGTTTTGGCAGGTAACATGTGCGACACAGTGAAAAAATAGACATGGTAATTAATAACACCTCATGTACTTGTTCTTATGTTGCATCAATGCTAACATTAGTCTGTTTCGCTCTTATTCCGAGGTCACCGTAGCCACCCGTATCCAGTACGTATCCAGACCAGATGGTGGATCAGCACCTAGAAAGGACCTCTACTGCCCTGAAAGACAGCGGAGACCAGGACAACTAGATACAGATCCCTTGTAAAGACCTTGTCTCAGAGGACCACCAGGACAAGACCACAGGAAACAGATGATTCTTCTGCACAATCTGACTTTGCTGCAGCCTGGAACTGAACTACTGGTTTCGTCTAGTCAGAGGAGAACTGGCCCCCAACTGAGCCTGGTTTCTCCCAAGGTTTTTTTCTCCATTCTCTCACCGATGGAGTTTCGGTTCCTTGGTTTTCCTTAGTTGGGGACAATTAATATCAAGCAATATCATCGACTTGATTGCACAGAGGGAGGATACATCACTGAATCAATGATGAACTGACTTTAACTGAAAACTGAGTGTTTACTTTTGTCCCTTTGCATTATTACACACTATTTTCCTATTTAATACTGTAAAGCTGCTATGATGCAGTATTTGATCAATATGACAGGCTTATTACTCATAATACATGGAAAATACAGCTGCAAACGGACTTTGCTTTTCCATTTGAAATTTGGCAGTCACTGTGCATTCATGAAAACTGAAACCGTAATTTTTGTTCAGTGTTTTTGAAACAGTGTTTTTGTTCAAGATTTGCAATTGTGTTTGGATTATGTCACAATGTGTCACATGTGGAAAACTCAATTGAAAATATAATTTGCAATTCCTTTTGAAAATTGTCCTTCCGTTGACAGGCTCTATAGCAGAGTACACTGCTCTCAGGTGTAGATCTTTGCTTCAGAGCTTAAGTGTTTGACAGTAGTTCACCCAAAAATGAAACTTGTCAATAATTATTCACCCTGGTCTGAAAGCTCTCAAATATCATCGAAAATATCTTAATTTGTGTTCTGAAGATGAACGAAGGTCTTACGGGTTTGTAACGACATAAAGTTGAGTAATAAATGACAGAATTTTCATTTTTGGGTGAACTATATGTTGAACTACCCTAAGCAGTGCACATCTACCTACGTAGGAGTCTTTATATACTTGATAATTTTAAGGACATCTTTAAATGATTTTACATTTAAATTTAAAGCATGTTAATTGTCAATGTCATTTCACTGTGTATTTAAATAGCTAAAAATTTCAAAATGTAATAGTTAAACAGATAGACACAGGTCATTCAGAAAATTTTTTCTTATTTATTGCAACTGTATTTCTGTGATTTTTTTTATTTTATTTATTTATTTTGCATTTGCTGGAAACAAAAAAAGTGAAAATTCCATGTTGTTTGTCATTGGTACAAATTTTTGAATGTCAGATGGCATTAAAAATATTTTTTAACAGTCTAAATAACCTGTATTCTTCATTTATTAATCCATGATTGCTTTGTTAAGCAAAAGTGAAATTATGAGAATAACCCAGCAAGAATAACCCAAAATCATAAAAATGCAAACCCACAAATGGTAAAAATGACTCTGTCTTGGGTTTTCTCAATAACCCAGCATGCTGGGTTAAAATGTGTAAACCAGCATGCTGGGTTACTTTAACCCAGCACGTGTTCTGTCCAATATTTACCCAGTGCTGGGTTGCCAATTGGGTTATTTTTAACCCAGCCATTTTTAGAGTGTATGTTTCTTCTAGGTAACCCTAACCCAAAACAGGAAAAGCAGTTTTTCCACACATCAGTGTTTTTATTTATTGAAATTTCCGTCTGTCACTAACACTTTTGTTCTAGGTGAATGTGATTTATTTTTGGATGCTCAAAGCATTAAAGAATTTCATTGCGAAGACCTTAACACCAACATCTCTGTCCTAGTAAATTTGGATAATCCGTAAACAGTCTTCACCAGAAATTATTTCATTAAAAATGATCCAAGTAAAAATTATTTGTCATTCTTATTGATGCCCAGCCAGGGAGACTGGCAACAGCAATACAGTGAACACTGTGTAGTACCAATTCTTAAGGATACATCCTCACAGGAAGCATTAATCCTTCCTAGGTCTACAGAGATGCACTGTGTCCAAATTAGGTTATTGTTCACGACACTATACATGTGTGGAGAGTCTTGTATATTTGTTCAAAACAAGACACCATGCTTACCTAAGTTAACCTGAGTAAATATTTCCCACACATGGACTTTGCTTACCATTAGAGTTCAAACTCAGCATGCCATGTTAGATATCTTGGTAATGAAGAACTTAAAATAAAGCTGTTAATTTGTACACTTTGATCTTCAGTGAAATGCATTTTTTTTCAGTGGAAAACGCATCAGTTCCCTTTACAATATAATGCTGTAGACACTCAAGTAAAACACTTCAGTTGATATTCACAATGAAAAATGATAGTCCATAGGCATTATGTCCATTTATTGTTTGACATCAACCAAGTTAATTTTTGCTCACGATTTAGTAAATGTAAACCCCCACAACGTTGATTCCACTTGAATGACATGAATTTGCCATACACGTGTTGAAACTGTGTATGTGGAAGACTGAACAATTTCAACTTTTCAATAGTACAAGTAACGATGAATTGAGGAACAGCATCACATTTCAAGGTTTATATTACATGTAAATTTGTCAGTGCTCTGTAAACAAAATGCAAATACAGAGTTCTTAAATGACCTTTTTCAAATAAGTGGTTAGCAGTGGTCTTTTGACAGCCGCAGAGGAGGGAAAACGAGTTTCTGTAAACTTTAATGATGTAAATAGACTTATGTCCCTCACATTAAGCTATGGAATGGCTTCAGATGACTTTGTCACCCAAACTGACGTGAAAAAAGCGGGGGGCGCCGAAAAGCGCGCTGTTTGCATCCCTATAGCTAGTGCTAGCAAATACAAGTAACGTTAGCCGCTAAGTTAATGTTAAATGCAGCTTAAACATCCTGCCATAGTGGAAAATCAATCAAAATCGATCATCTAATCAATCGACAACAAAGTCAAATTAGTAACTTATAGGTTATATATAGACACAAGCAGGGGCGGATCTAGAAAAATATTGATGGGGTGGCAAGAAGGGGGCAGGAATTTTTGAGGGGTGGCAACATATGGCAGATGTATATATACTGAATTTAGTCACAGTTATCACAGTTTCCTGAAAAATAGTATATGTATATGCTATATTAACTTTTGTAGCCTACTTTACACAGAACAAACGTGTCCCTGTCCCTGACCATTGCCCCATAAGCACCACCACACTCACAAATGCATACAGTATGCATCGACATGTAATTGAGAGCATTATGAAAGATTAAGTGTAATCAACATGCCAATTTATTATAAGAAACACAACACAACTTTAACAGCCAATGACATTTACAGATGTGGAGACTGAACTGATTTTCTACTGTTTAGTGTTAATCACCATCTAACTCAACCAGTCAAGAGCTACATTTAGCCTTAGATGTAATATGAATATGGTCCCTGAAGCATAGGTTTTATTAGCTGACAATAATAATAAATAAATAAACATTATAGGCACAAATACAAGAAATTGTTTTTGAAAAAAAAAATGGTGTTATTGTTTTGGCAAGTTTAAATTAAAACATCTATAAAAACTTCTGTGATATTCCCTTAAAATAACGTTTTAGTAGATCTTTTTTAAGAATATTTTACTGTGCAATTTCTTACATCATTTATTTGAGTTAGACCAATCTTTTATTTTGGTGGGTTGTAGACAGAGTTTCTGTGTTTTTTTAATAAACTATTATTATTATTAGCTATTAGGCTTGCCTACTTGAAGTATAGCATATTCTACTGTGCAATAGTACTATATTTCTGTTTAAAATTCTTCAAGTTAAACCAAGATTTTATTTTGACAGGTTGTCGTAAAGACATTGCAGTTTCTGTCTGTGTATACGATACGAATGACTGACGATAGTTTTATCAAATGTAATGGTGAAATCCTCTCCTAGCGCGCTGTGCACATGTGTAGCTTACATCATGTGTCAGTATAGTGAAAAGCTGAAAACACCACGCGTACTTCAGTGTGTGTGTGTGTAGTAGTAGAGCACACATTGATCGCTCATTCCCAGATACGTGTATAACAACACCTTTAATATTCACAGACACTATTCCATATCGAGATTTGATTAAATGTACAGCCCTACTTTTGATTAATTCATTCAAAAATGGCAGAATTCCGTGACGTTCTGCTTTATGAAGCAACTTCTATTTGTGACTGAATTCCGAGATTCAATCCTTGTCGCTTTTCAAACACAGACGGGTGAATTTATGAATGAAAGTGTGAAAGTTCAGACACAAAACGTATGGAATAACGTAGTAGACTACACCACTGTAACGTTAGTTAGCGGAATAACGTTCTTCAACCTGATATTTATCATTTCAAAGTCAACATTACAACTATGCTAGCACTGTGCTTTCATTATAGCTTCATTTTTTATAGATAGATAATACATTTTTTACCTCTTTCCTCCTGTGCTCCCTCGCTTCGCACGCTCAGAAACTTTTCCAAACTAATCGGTCTCATGCCGCTCTGTCGTCCTCTCGTATGGAGGACCAGGAGTGCCACTTAAAAATAAAATGAAGAATCAATTTATCAATTTAATAATTCAAACATAAAAATGTATATTAAAAAATCACTTTTAAATGGACAAATTAATAGACATTTTTAAAGTTGTTTATCTTATTCATGTTTTAAAATGTATTTTAATAATACCATAAAACAATAAATAAATAAAAAAACATTTTAAATGTATGAATAAATAGACACATTTAAACTGTTTATTTAATTCATGTTTTTAAACGTGGATTAATAAAACAATAAAAAGTACATTAATAAATAATTTAAATGCACAAGTTAAATTGCTTTTTTTTAAAAGCATTTGGCAAACCTTTTCTCTCTATATATTTGCCAGATGCTTTTCTTTGCCGTTTTGCCAAATGCTTTTCTTTATCCATTTGTCAATCGAGTTAAAAAATGCCATTGGACAGTACACACGTGGGAGCAACCAATCAACTGTCGCCTCAATTTGAAGCGGCAAACTGTCATTGGACAGTTCGAGATCAAGGCTTTATCCCGCTTTATTTAGTTCTGTGGGCTTCTGAGGCGCTGATTGATGATGGTAATGACTGATTGGCACTGTGGTGATAATTGTTGTGCATGAAACATACAAATGGCACCGATACATCTTGCCGTTTCTTCTGCTGGTACATCCAACGACTGGTGTTGTTCAAGAATGCTTGGAACTGAAATAGCGTGACGGCTGCTACAGTCCGAGGGACTCAGTCGTTGAATGAAACTCTGTGCCTCATCAAAGTGGCCAAAGTCCTTCCATTTATTGTACAGCCACAATTATCCGCTGCGTTTGCAACGTCTTCCCTCAACTGTGAAACTTATGACGGCAAATCAATGCCAATAATAACCGAGAGCACAACTGATGCTGGCGCGCGCTAAATCACTTCCGCGAGAGGAAAACTGAATCGGACGCGAGGAAACGGGAGCCCGCGAGCTAATTTCAAACTCTCGCGCGTGCGTGACATTTTAACTATGTATTTAACTGCTAAATCATTAAGATATTGAAGAGCTAAATTTAGATGTTGACATAGCAGCATGTGAAGATGTATATTTCCATTTAGTCATTTAGCAGACACTTATCTAAAGTGGCTTACAGATAAGGACAATGGAAGAAATTTAAATCAACAAAAGAGCAATAATACATAAGTGCTATAACAAGTCACAGTTAGGTTGATGCATTGCACATAGCAAGTTTAAATATATTATAATAAAAAGAAAACCGCTAGAATAGAAAAAGAGTAGAACAAGCTAGTGTTAGAGGCCTTTATGCATTTTGTCACCGGAGCAGTTGTTCAAGAATGTTAATTCTCTATGAGTTTGAATGGTTGAGGACTCAAACACCTGTTGAATTCAACTGGTGCTAATTTTCCTGTCAAATAACTGGATTTGCTTTGTCAGGTTTTTTCTACAAATATGGGGTAATAAAAAATGTAAATTAAAAAAATAAATCACAGCTATGACCCAGTCTAGATATGGCTCTTTGAAGTCCTGAAAATTTAGCAGTTAAATACATAATTAAAAATCCACTTAGATTAACACATAAACAGCAGTGTGCTGAAAGGGTAACTAAAATATATCATATATATCAAATATCAAATATATCACCCTGGAGCCCAAGACCGGTTGCCCACTGAAGCTAAGCAGGGCTGAGCCTGGTCAGTACCTGGATGGGAGACCTCCTGAGAAAACAAGGTTGCTGCTGGAAGAGGTGCTAGTGAGGCCAGGGGTGCTCACCCTGTGGTCTGTGTGGGTCTTAGCACCCCAGTGTAGTGATGGGGACACTATACTGTCAACAAGCACCGTCCTTCGGATGAGACGTTAAACCGAGGTCCTGACTCTCTGTGGTCATTAAAAATCCCTAAATTCGCCCATTGGCCTCTGACCATCATGGCCTCCTAACAATCCCCATATCTGTTGATTAGCTTCATCACTCTGTCTCCTCTCCATCAGTAAGCTGGTGTGTGGTGGGCGTTCTGGCGCACTATGGCTGCCGTCGCATCATCCAGGTGGATGCTGCACACTGGTGGTGGATGAGGAGAGACCCCCTGTCTATGTAAGCGCTTTGAGTGTCTAGAAAAGCGCTATATAAATGTAAGGAATTAATTATTAAAAGAGGGTCACCGTACCTCATATCTATTCACCTTTGATTATGGACACTTTTACCAGATATGAAACTATGTTGTTCTGTGCCTCTTGAAGAAAACATAAACCTGGCGTACATCCTCCAGTCCTTGGACTCCCTTGACCCTGGTTTAAAGAAAATGTAAATGCTTTTTTTCTTTACTGTACTTGCCTTGACAGTATACCAAATTTCTGGACTGCTTCTGAGAATAATTGGTAAGATGTCAAGGCCCAGTTGTTATTTGCTGCATTCATGTACACAACCTGCAATTACAAAGGAAAAAAAATAATGCAACAAAAAGAACATAAGTAAATACATTGGGATTTAATGTATTACAAGTTTCTTTTCAATAAACAGGAATCTTTTTTCATAAACATCATAGTGAATGGACTGATCTTGATAGTAGATGACTAGTAACACTGTAAATCAAATGCAATCATGATGAAACTTGCGTTTTATAGGAACACAGACTAAACTAACCTTCAAATATTACGATGTATCTATTTAAAAGATTAAAGATAAGACACTTTTTTTAAACACTTCACTGTCATTCATTTAGCTTTATATATATATATATATATATATATATATATATATATATATATATATATATATATATGTATGTATGTATGTATGTATGTATGTGTGTGTGTGCATCATTACAGTCTGTAAAATATGTGTATCTCTTATTACAAGACTGCAATCACTAGCAATCAGAAGAATTCCAGTTAATCAAGTATCTACAAAAGATATACTCTATAAAACAATGCATTAAATTACATTAAAGACAAAAACAAATTAAACAAGCAAATTAAATGATAACTCGCATGTATCTGGTCAACTGATGAAGTCGTGGGTCAAGTCAAGTGAATTATTAATAATTTTCTAACAGGCGTCCAATACTGACTTCAGGAAAAGGGGAATAACCAATGACATTTGAGATAACTAAAACAGCAAGCCCCGCCCCACGACTGACAAAAATAAAATTGTTCGCGCGAGCAGAGGTGAGATGATCGAGCGCGAGGATATGGGGAATGACCATGCGCGCGAGGGCTTGTATTGCGCGGAGAGTACATGTCACGCGCGCGCGAGAGTTTGAAATGAGCTTGCGGGCTCCCGTTTCCTCGCGTCCGATTCAGTTTTCCTCTCGCGGAAGCGATTTAGCGCGCGCCAGCATCAGTTGTGCTCTCGGTTATTATTGGCATTGGTTTGCCGTCATATAAACTCTCCTATATACAAAATGATAATCGAGAGGAGAATTTCTTTCGCAGAAATCAGCTAAAAATAGCAAATGATACACAATCCCTTTCCAAACACGATGAGATCCACCGGACATTTTTGCACAACAATTATAACGTTCAAGAATGGCGCCTCAGAAGCCCAGAGAAAGCGGGATAAAGTCTTGATCTCGAACTGTCCAATGACAGTTTGCCGCTTCAAATTGAGGCGACAGTTGATTGGTTGCTCCCACGTGTGTACTGGCCAATAGCATTTTTTTACTCGATTGACAAATGGATAAAGAAAAGCATTTGGCAAAATGGCAAAGAAAAGCATCTGGCAAATAGAGAGAGAAAAGGTATGCCAAATGCTTTTGAAAAAAAAGCAATTTAACTTGTGCATTTAAATTATTTATTAATGTACTTTTTATTGTTTTATTAATCCACGTTTAAAAACATGAATTAAATAAACAGTTTAAATGTGTCTATTTATTCATACATTTAAAATGTTTTATTTTTATTTATTGTTTTATGGTATTATTAAATTACATTTTAAAACATGAATAAAATAAACAACTTTAAAAATGTCTATTAATTTGTCCATTTAAAAGTGATTTTTTATATACATTTTTATGTTTGAATTATTAAATTGATAAATTGATTCTTCATTTTATTTTTAAGTGGCACCTCCTGGTCCTCCATACTCTCTGCTGCTGCATTCACTGCAGTCGGACATTGGAGATTCGCGCTCGTAAATTTTCTAATTGGCCATAACTTTTAACTCGTTGCTGCCAACTGGGGTGGCAGCTGGGGTGGCAAGGCTTTCTTTTAGTGCCACCCCGGTAGATCCGCCCCTGGACACAAGCAATAATACATACCCAGATCATCCGATCCGGCGATGTTCTTGTCACGATACAGTCCTTGATGCACATCCCGCGATTGTGGTTCCGTCCCGGGTTACCATGGTGACGGCTGTGAGATAGATACAGACGGTTGGTCTGGGAACGCCCCCGGGAACGCCCCGTCACGTGATGTGAATTTAGCCCGTGTGGGAAAACATTGCCTTGGCGACAATTGAAATAAACGGGACAATCACGCCGAAGAGTTGCTGTGTCGTTTTCTGTACTTCCAATAAACTAACAAATTATGAATTGAAGTTCTACATTCTTCCTAACAAACATACAGAGCCGGAAAGGATTACAAAATGGCTACAAGCAATAAGTTGTGAGGATGATCAAGGGAAGTTGTGGAATCCCAAGACTAAGCATGTGTATGTGTGCAGTCGGCATTTCATCACAGGCAGGCTATATTAACATCGTGTTCATTATTAACGTTATCAAAACTGTGTAAGGTTGTTTCAGAAAGTGGAATGCATATATAATTAGCCTTATTCTACCTGAAGCAAAACTATGTAACGTTAGCCTTGTGTCGAACATAAACCCACTTAAAAAAGCATGTGGACACGTAACAACTTAGTTTTGTGTTGGAACTTTTACATTTTCATTCATAAATTCACCCCGTCTGTGTTTGCGAAACGATTGAAACGCGGAATCCAGTCAAAAATAGAACTTGCTGTATAAAGCAGAACGTCACGGGATTTGGCTAGTTTTGAATGAATACATCTATATTAGGGCTGTAAAATGAATCAAATATCGATATGGACTAGTGTATATGAATATTAAAGTTAAAAGAGACTACAATTGTTCTACGTGTCTCTGGGAATGAGTGCTCAATATGTGGATTTTGCCATTCAGATACACACGATGCTCGCAGTGTTTTCCCCCACGCCGTCTCCGCCCTCGCCACGCCCCCAGCTATGACTAGATGCCGACTGTATCTATGACGGCCAAACCCCCCCCCCCCTTTTTTTTTTTTACAGATCTGCATGATTCACGTAGGTCACATTTTCCACTTGACCTCTACACTCGCCCGAAGTCTCTACCCATTCTGATTGCTACTGTCATTATATCTCTGAACTCCTTGTATGTTTTCATATGTTCAACAGGAACAGTTATTGTATTTGTGCAGGCACTTACAAGTGGGAAACAAATGTTGTGACCTGGCATTTTTTCATTACAGTGGTGTTCAAATCTTAGATTAATTTTAAAATCTGCCCTCTCTGATGGAAGAAGGGGCTTGTGCCTTTGTCCAGTTAACCCCTGCATCACTGTCGGGACAGACAGGCTCACATGTGTTGACTCCAGTGCTCTTCTTGACTTAGCAGCTCCTCTTGGGTCAGAGGCTCACACATTTGCTGGTCTTCATTCTGACCTGCATGATAAAACAAATCAGAGTAGTTGAGTACAATGGTGTAAAAATCCAACACTGCAAGAAGCCAACCCTATTTACCAATCTACACGATTTATCCCAAAGGCCTATTTCAAGTAACCTTGCTGCATTAATTTTTATTTAATATACACTGAAATAACTGAAAGACAAAAAAACAACAACATAGGAATAGTCCTAGAATAATGTTATCCAAAAGAATACCAGATATACAGTATGAAATCTTTTGATTACATTTGTAGTATACTATGTTGTCAGTACAGGCATATGTTTCCATTCAACATTGGAGGGGAAACATTAAGCTTAAACAATATTCCTGTATTCTGGGAATTTATGGTGGAATTTTATTTTTTTTTCTTAAGAAACATGTATTTTGATCTATGACTTATGTCTTTGGGCTGTGGAGGGCAAAGTCTAGAAAGTCTCTAGTGAAGTTCAAAACCTGGACCATTTTGCCATAAGCATTGCCACACGCCACTAACCACAACATTAATGTTTCTAAAAGGAAATCTATTGATGGTCCTTTTTGGTGGAGTGCTAATATTCAGCTCCCTAATCAAAGACAGAACCAAATGTAGGTCATGTACATGGAATCACATTCTGCTCTACTCATTTTAGGTAACAACTGTTTGCATGGCAAATTTGTATACTCCAACATGTGATAAAGACAGTTTAAGTCAAACCTGTGATTTCCAGGTCTTGTAGAAAGTCCTGGAGGAAGTTGATGGCATTTTCTCTTGCTTGACTTGGACTTCCCTTCTCACTCAGCTCAGGGACTATGATACTCATTATGTAGTCAGCATCTGGCCGGGGTGGTGGGGCAAAAGGGAAAAAAAAGGAGGGGGGTTGACTACAAAGATAGAAACACAGAGAAAGACCACAGTCCACTTTACATATAACTTTGTATTCTTCCAAAACAAAAAAGGTTAAGTAAAGCAATAACAGAAAGTCACCAAAAAATAATAGTATCAATCATAAAGATACAGCTCTACTACTACATCCTGTAGGGTTTCTAAGATTATCATTAAGTATATAGCAGTAAAGCAAATCAGGATGATTTAATGTCCAGCATCCCTACTCTGTCATCATCCTTTTTGGGGACAAACAGGTTTGAGCAGAGAGTTTGATGCTTCCCAATCACATCCAGAAGGTTGTAGACCTTCAACCCATTTCTAATTTGCTGAAGCATGGGAGTCAGACGCATTGTAGCATGCAGAACAGTGGCTCTATTGAGAACAGGGAACAAAGTTTTGCGGAAGACTCAAATAAAAGGGAAATATGCTATTTTCCACACAATTAAATTAAGACTAAGGCTGTACAAATTTATATTTTAAGTTCAAATGCTGCATTTCTAAAAACAGTAATAATACTATGCTGTTAAAGTGGCTACTGATGCTGTGTGCATCAAAATTAATTATATAAAAATTGTTTCTCTGGAAAATAAGTACGGACCTTATGATACTGTCCTTTTGGTCCAACTTAAGCAAACCCATGTAACCACAACTCACGATTTCATCTGTGAACTGTGTCAGATCAGTTGCTGCCTCGACCTAAAATTACAACAAACGCATTAACAGTATAGCAATGAAATACTGTACATTAAGAAAAGCTTTTAATGCTTTTGCACGGCTGTTCATAGCAGATGTACTCACCCTTTCTATGAGTAAAGCATATTCAAGATCATCCACATCATCTTTGGTCAGTTGCAGAGCATCAAAGTCCCCTGTTGTAAGAAACTGGTAACACCAATTTCTGAAGAAGCATGGTGCTGGACCACCCTGAGCTAGGCTGACAGAAAACACTTCTCCTGCAGTTCTGCATGTCATTAACAAACAGTGCAGACATTGTAATTGCAACTTTTTACTTGTACTTGCATAAACTGCATAATGTAGGACAACTATAAAACAATGCAAACCTATAGAAACCATTTTCTAGGTCACAAATTGAGTAGACAGGACTCTTTCCCTTGCCACTGCCCTCAAACAGTCACCTCTCAATGCCATGCATCATTTCTAAATACAATGACAGAAAACACAGTTCAGTAAATAAAAAATACCGCACCTATGAACCTGATTTCAGTAGTGTTTGGTGTCAGAGATTGTCCTAAATATACACATTACCAGTCAAAACTTTGCTTAAAGGGTTAGTTCGCCCAAAAATAAAAAATTATGTCATTAATAACTCACCCTTATGCTGTTCCAAACATGTAAGGCCTCCTTTTATCTTCGGAACACAGTTTAAGATATTTTAGATTTAGTCTGAGAGCTCTCAGTCCCTCCATTGAAGCTGTGTGTACGGTATACTGTCCATGTCCAGAAAGGTAAGAAAAACATCATCAAAGTAGTCCATGTGACATCAGAGGGTCCGTTGGAATTTTTTGAAGCATCGAAAATACATTTTGGTACAAAAATGGCAAAAAACGACGACTTTATTCAGCATTGTCTTCTCTTCCGTGTCTCTCTTCAGAGTTCAAATCAAAGCAGCTGGATTTCCGGTTCGCGAACGAATCATTCAGTTCACCAAATCGAACTGAATCGTTTTAAACGGTTCGCATCTCTAATACGCATTAATCCACAAATGACTTAAGATGTTAACTTTTTTAATGTGGCTGACACTCCCTCTGAGTTCAAACAAACCAATATCCTGGAGTAATGCATGCACTCAAACAGTACACTGACTGAACTGCTGTGATGAACACCGAGCCGAGCCAGATAACGAACAATAGACTGACTCGTTCACGAGTGAAGAACCGGTTGCATCGGTGTTCGGATCACCAGTAGTTCTTTCGGACAGTTCGATTCAATAAACCGGTTGAAGAAAACTGTTCACCAGTTCTTTTGCGCTCGACGTAATGGCGTCATTGGCGATGATTGCCCTTGATTCAAGCCTTCAGTTTACCCGCACCCATAACACTAGCACAGAATCAGTTCAGAATCAATCACCAAAAGAATCAGTTCAGTTCAGACGCTCTGTGTGTCGGTCTGCTTCACGCTGAATCACACATGCGCAGTATCATCAGCTCCTCGGTTCACGAATCGGACGCGTCTGACAGAAACGGTTCTTGACTCGTGAACGAGTCAGTCTATTGTTCGTTATCTGGCTCGGCTCTGTGTTCATCTTCACAGCAGTTCAGTCAGTGTACTGTTTGAGTGCATGCATTACTCCGGGATATTGGTTTGTTTGAACTCAGAGGGAGTGTCAAGCCACATTAAAAAAAAGTTAACATCTTAAGTCATTTGTGGATTAATGCGTATTAGAGATGCGAACCGTTTAAAACGATTCAGTTCGATTTGGTGAACTGAATGATTCGTTCGCGAACCGGAAATCCAGCTGCTTTGATTTGAACTCTCTCTCACACAGACACGGAAGAGAAGACAATGCTGAATAAAGTCGTCGTTTTTGCTATTTTTGGACCAAAATGTATTTTCGATGCTTCAAAAAATTCCAACGGACCCTCTGATGTCACATGGACTACTTTGATGATGTTTTTCTTACCTTTCTGGACATGGACAGTATACCGTACACACAGCTTCAATGGAGGGACTGAGAGCTCTCAGACTAAATCTAAAATATCTTAAACTGTGTTCCGAAGATAAAAGGAGGCCTTACATGTTTGGAACAGCATAAGGGTGAGTTATTAATGACATAATTTTCATTTTTGGGCGAACTAACCCTTTAATGCTCCAGTGTCGATTCCAGCTTTGCCAATGAAAGTCACATTGAGTTTGTTGACAGGTGAGCCCTTCTTCTGTCTCTGCCACTGAATTAGGCCTCTTTGGAAAAGGTTGTCCCAAGTGATGCAGATCTTAAAATCTTTGCTTGCAAGCCACTGGAGTACATCATCATCACTATTAAAAAGCAGCCCCAAAAAATCACTTAACTTTGAATTTAATGACATCTTAAGTAAATAAATGACTGATATGGAAGGGAAAAAAAAAAAAACTCACCTAGACATGTCGGCCATAGATAAGTTTCCCTCGCGTAGCACACAGCTGTCTGTACTGTAGTTCAAAGTGTCCTGTAGACTGAAAAGGGTCAACAAAAACACATTAAAACTTTCAATTTGCCAGTAAAATATATTAATGTTTATATTTCAGCACACCTGAAAAACAATGGTAAAAAGGCATTCTACTGATGTTATTTTGGACATATCTGTAAATCTAGATGCCCATTGAGTGACCTTGTCATTATTACGGAAGTCGTGGCCTAATGGTTAGAGGGTTGGACTCCCAATCGAAGGGTTGTGAGTTGTAGTCTCGGGCCGGACGGAATTGGGGGTGGGGGTACTGCAAGAACAGCTCTCTCTCCACCTTCAATACCACGACTTAGGTGCCCTTGAGCAAGGCATCGAACCCCCAGGCAACTGCTCCCTGGGCGCTGCAGCATAAATGGCTGCCCACTGCTCCGTGTGTGTGTTCACAGTGTGTGTGTGTGTTCACTGCTCTGTGTGTGTGCATTTCGGATGGGTTAAATGCAGAGCACAAATTCTGAGTATGGGTCACCATACTTGGCTGAATGTCACTTCACTTTACTAATGTCACTTCACTACCTGTACTCGATGGCGCCGCGCATGGCTGCTTCAGTGCTTGGCTCTCCAGTGTTTGTACTGTTTTTGTTCGTTTTTCCTGTTTTTTGTTTAACAAACACAATCAGTTTCACCAGGGATGAACTGCTGAACATTCGGCAGAACACACCACAAGATCTTTTACCGGATTTAAATTATTCAGACGTTTTACTGAACGTTGTTATCGGAGGAGCGGCGGCGCTGATCAAACGCTTCAGGACGCGCAGACGGGGGAAGCGAGCGGGAGCGCTCGTCAGACTCAGGAAGCGCGGATTTCGAACGCCGTTGCCTAGCATCCATCTGGCAAATCTCTGCTCTCTACCCAACAAAACAGACGAACTCCTTCTGCTCTCTCGGACAAATAAGGATTTCTCACACTCTGCTGCTCTGTGTTTCACGGAAACCTGGCTGAATGACGCCATACCGGACAGCGCGCTCCATCTGCCGGGCTTTCAGCTGTTCAGAGCGGATCGCGAATCAGAATCGACAGGGAAATCGCGCGGCGGTGGGACATGCTTTTACATCAATGAGCGGTGGTGTAGAGATGTAACTGTGTTAAAGAAGATGTGCTGTCCTGATCTAGAAATGCAGTTTGTCAAATGCAAGCCGTTCTATTCGCCGCGGGAGTTTCACTCGTTCATTCTGGTTAGTGTTTACATCCATCCGCAAGTGCACGTGAGCTCAGCTTTACAGAAACTCGCTGATCAGATCACAGAGACAGAACAACAACACCCGGACTCTGTTTTAATCATTCTCGGGGACTTTAATAAAGCCAATCTCTCCCGTGAACTGCCAAAATACAGACAGCATGTTACATGTCCCACCAGAGACAGTAATATATTGGATCACTGCTACACCACAATAAAGGATACATATCACTCTGTTCCACGAGCAGCTTTGGGACGTTCTGATCACTGTCTGATTCATCTTATACCATCCTACAAGCAAAAACTTAAATCTGCTAAACCTGTAGTAAGGACTGTGAAGAGATGGACCAGCGAAACAGAGCAGGATTTACAATCTTGTTTTGACCTCACTGATTGGAGTGTTTTTGAAGCTGCTACCACCGATCTGGACGAACTCACAGAGACCGTAACATCCTATATTAGTTTCTGTGAGGATGTATGCATTCCTACCAGGACTTATTTAACATTCAACAATGATAAGCCATGGTTTACAGTAAAACTCAGACATCTTCGTCAGGCCAAAGAGGATGCCTACAGAAATGGGGACAGGGTCTTGTACAATCAGGCCAGGAACACACTGAACAAAGAGATCAGAGCGGCTAAAAAGACCTACGCTAAAAAGTTGGAAGACCAGTTTACTTCCAACGACTCAACTTCAGTTTGGAGAGGACTGAGGGCCATCACAAACTACAAGACACCATCCCCTTGCACTGAGGCTAATCAACGGCTTGCTAACGACCTGAATGAGTTTTATTGTAGATTTGAAACCCCCAACACCCATTCTGACCATCTCCCTACACAACCATTAACACCTCCTGCAATCCCCCGTTCCACACCTCCTGCTCTTCAAATCTGTGAAGATGATGTGCGCCAGGTCTTCAAGAAGAACAAAAGAAGAAAAGCACCAGGCCCAGATGGTGTTACACCAGCCTGTCTGAAATCCTGTGCTGACCAGCTGGCCCCCATCTTTTCACAGATCTTCAACAGATCCCTGGAGTTGTGTGAAGTGCCTTCCTGCTTCAAACGCTCCACCATAATCCCCATTCCAAAGAAACCCAAGATAACAGGACTTAACGACTACAGGCCTGTGGCTCTAACATCTGTCGTCATGAAGTCGTTTGAAAAACTGGTTCTGGGTTATCTGAAGGACATCACTGGACCCTTACTGGACCCCCTGCAGTTTGCTTACCGAGCAAACAGGTCCGTGGATGATGCAATCAACATGGGATTGCACTTCATCCTGCAACATCTGGACAAAACAGGGACTTATGTGAGGATCCTGTTTGTGGACTTTAGTTCAGCTTTCAACACCATCATCCCAATAACCCTCCAGACCAAACTGACCCAGCTCTCTGTTCCTAGCTCTATCTGTCAGTGGATCACCAGCTTTCTGACAGATAGGCAACAGTTAGTGAGACTGGGGAAATTCATGTCAAACAGCTGCACCACCAACACTGGCGCCCCTCAGGGATGTGTTCTCTCCCCTCTGCTCTTCTCCCTGTACACCAATGACTGCACCTCTAAAGACCCCTCTGTCAAGCTCCAGAAGTTTGCAGATGACACTACAGTCATCGGCCTCATCCAGGACGGTGATGAGTCTGCTTACAGACGAGGTTGAGCAGCTGGCTGTCTGGTGCAGTCTTAACAACCTGGAGCTGAACACGCTCAAAACAGTGGAGATGATCGTCGACTTTAGGAGAAACCCACCTGCACTTTCCCCACTCACCATCATGAACAGCACTGTGACTGCAGTGGAGTCATTCAGATTCCTGGGAACCACCATTTCTCAGGACCTGAAGTGGGACAATCACATTGACTCCATTGTAAAAAAGGCCCAACAAAGGTTGTACTTCCTTCGCCAGCTGAGGAAGTTTAACTTACCACAGGAGCTGCTGAAACAGTTCTACTCAGCCGTCATTGAGTCTGTACTGTGTACTTCTATAACTGTCTGGTTTGGCTCAGCAACAAAATCAGACATCAGAAGACTACAGAGAACTGTTCGGACTGCTGAAAGGATTATTGGTGCTCCCCTGCCCACCCTTCAAGAACTGTATACATCCAGAGTGAGGAAAAGGGCTCATCAAATCACTCTGGATCCCTCACATCCAAGTCACCCCATTTTTGAACTTTTGCCATCTGGCCGGCGCCTCAGAGCCGCAAATACCAGAACAGTAAGGCACAAAAACAGTTTCTTCCCCGAGGCAATCTACCTCATGAACAGTTAAATGTTCCCCACTTATGCTTATGCAAACAAAAGTGCAATATCCTTATATTTATTTGTTACCCCTCCATCCTAGTACATCCCTGCATCTTATTCAATCCTATTCCATTATCATTTATAGCACAATTGTTTATACACTTATCTATTTGCCTACTTTTTATTTTTATTTTTTGTGTGTGTGTTGATGTCTCTGTGTACTGGAAGCTTATGTCACTAAAACAAATTCCTTGTATGCGCAAACATACTTGGCAATAAAGCTCTTTCTGATTCTGACACTCTAGTGCTATCACAGGGTTTCTTGTGCATTATGAAGGATAAGACGAAACAAAGATGCAAATTATATTTAAATTAATCCCAAAATACTGATATAGTAAATTGTAGATTATAATATTATATTACATTACAAGGAGACACAGCTTTAACACAGACAATATGTTGTGAAATAAAATGTATATAATAACATGACAGAATGGCAAACCTTTCACCACACAGGCTTGCATGCAGAACAATTTCATCTGATAGAAAGCAGCCACAACATATAGGGCATTCCTTTCTATCCTGTAGACAACATATATTCAAATCAATTGCACCGGGTCTCTCTGCAATTTCACATATTTTTCAAGATATCATCTCAAAATCATTACCTGGCCACAATCTCTGGACTCTTTGTTAGGGCGCACAAGTGGTGAGTTTGTGACAGAAAGAACCTGGACCTCACTTTGCCAGTCCTGTAAAGTAACAAACAGCTGTATCCATAAATGCATAGGAGAAATAATCAATGCTACGACATACATATGTTACGATAAAAATTTCCGGACACTTTTTTGCAAGCAGAGCATAAAGCACTTCATGATGCTATTATCTTATTACGGTACAGGGTTTAATTCTTGCTTCCTAAAGTCAAATTCAAATTTAGCATCATTAGGAGTATATTTTAGTATTCACTTACACAGATATATTGAGATTTTATGTGTTAGGAAATAGTGTTACCAAAGACAAAAACAATGTGATGATATTTTACCATTAATTACAAAATGTATTGTTTTGCAATATCTTCTGTTATATGCATTAACCTCATCATCATCTGCTGCAGACTCCATACAATTCTCGATGTGCAATGCTAAGATATGCAGAGGCATGTTTTCTTTGCACACTTGGCATGCTGCCTTAGGCATTTTTTGAAATTCAGTGGCATCAGATGGCAGTGGAGTAAGATCAAGGTCCTGCTGCAGTGGAACAATGTACATGGTCGTCTTGCCAGCACCCGAAACACTGCGAATCAGTCTACCTGTATAACCGTCTACATCAGGAGGAATGGCAAGCAATTTTCTTCTACCGTGGCCACCTGTATATACAGAAAGTGAGAGAAATCATTTTGAATGTTGGTGTTCCTGCACCATCAAAATGAAAGGTGTTTGAAAATGGTATGCACCTGAAGCCTTGTAAAAACAACCACCCTTCCACCCCCTCCATTTTGGGATATTCTTCAATGAGAATTTTATTTACCTGCGAAATGAATAACAGAAATGTGAAAAGGAGGTTTAAAAAAGGACAGTATAATAAAACAAATAACAGTATAATACTTTAAATTGTTTTGTATAGTAATAGCATCACAATAACTATGCTGACAATTTTAATAATAGTGTGTACTGTAATGCCAAAATGATGATTAATTTCAATTAAAAGAGTGGTTGCAAAACCATTGCATGGCTCATATCCTCCGTCAAAGTGAGGGACCTCTTCCCTAACCCTGCTTGGCTCAACTCCAGCTCTTCAGCTGCAGAAGGCGTGCTGGTACAGCCCTTATTCACCAAATATACATACACACTGAATATCTTACAGACTTTCGGCTTCCCTGGAGTGGTTTGTAAAGGTGAAAAGCGTTTTTTGCCTTTCCTTTTGGTAAAGAAGCCAGGAAACGACCTGCATGTTTAGGAGGTTAACAGAAGTGTATAAATCAACATTATGAAATACAATTCTCCATCAAATAAGTCCAACATATGATCACAAATAAGTTTAAAGAAACCTGGCCATCTCCTCCTGCACATTTTGTTTTGTTGTTTGTGCTTGTTGTCGATTCTGGTGCTCATGTGACTGCTCTGGATTCTGCTGTGCTGAATCTATATCATATATAGATCAGTGGCTAAAACATTAGTCACATTTAAATCTAAACTCAAAACTCATCTGTTTAGCTGTGCATTTATTGAATGAGCACTGTGCGATGTCCGAACTGATTGCACTGTATCTTACGTATTCACTGTATTTTATGTAAAATCATTTTCTATTTTTAAATTCATTTTAAATAGCTCAATTTTTAAATAATTTCCAAAGTTTTAAACTTGCTTGTTTTATTTTTGTTATTTTTCTTCATGATTACTTTACTTTCTTTTACTTAAAGCACTTTGAATTACCATTGTGTATGAAATGTGCTATATAAATAAACTTGCCTTGTTATGTTTTGAGCCCAAACTAACTCAGATAGTCATAAATATAACCCCCTTTACGTTGCACAAGGCTTAATTTCAAGGGGGAAAATGTAAAAAAATTAACAATTTAAATTAATTTAACAATTTAACTGTGGCATTATAATATAAAATCAATAAAAAAATGTTCAGAAAAACATCCTTGTTATTGCACAAAGCTCCATTTTTGGTATTACAATTTTATGTGTTTTATAATAATTTTACGACTTTTAATGTGTTAAATAATATAAACCCATTAAACGACAAGATAAAGGTATCAAAACAACTGTAAAATATTCAGAATATTATTCCCTATGATGCACAAGGCTTGGTTTCTCAGATTATGCATTTAATGTTTTTATATACAGTACTGAATCCATATTTTTCATGTTTTATATACTGTACACACTTTAATTAAACTCTGAAACTATTAGAGATAATGGTATCAAAACAACTGTAAAATATTCAGAATATTATTCGTTATGATGCACAAGGCTTAGTTTTTTCAAATTATGCCTTTATTTGTGTTTATTGCAAGAATATGAAAAGTAGAGATGCAAAAGCCCTTAAATTTCATCTGAAATTTTCTTCTAAAATAAGCATTTGTATCACGCTCCCATGTTTTGGTACAGCACTATCACTTTAATGTCAATCAATGTTATTTTCTTTGTGAAATGGCTTTGTTATACACCGCAAAAAATGATTTCGCATTTTAGTTTGTTCAATGTCATTTTGTAAGTTGATACAACTTGTAGTTTCTGAATTTGTTCGTTCAATTTAACATGTTAATCTCAACTAGTCTGTAAATTCACTTAACTAGATTATGTTTATCGCCTCAACTTAAAAACATATGAACCATATGGAGTCAAAGTAATATCATATATATATATATACGCAAAAAAATAAAGTTTTGCAAAAGAAAATAAAGTTTTGCAAACTAAAATTAAAGTATTGAGGAAAATAATTTTGCTTTTTGCAAACAAAAATAAAGAATTGCAAAACATAAATGATAACGCGCGAAAGAAATGATTTTGCAATACATATTTTCCATGGTCATATCTATTATTTTATTTGCAACACTGATTTTATTTTGCCTGTCGGTCTAGTTTGTACGGAAGTTCTAAGCGGCCATGCATTATAATTTTTTTTCCTTTTTGTTTTCTCGTTATAACGACTTAATTTTCTCGTTATCTCGACATAACGAAAGTCGTTTTCTCGTTATAACGACTTATTTTTCTCGTTATCTCGACATAACGAAGTTCGTTTTCTCGTTATAACGACTTATTTTTCTCATTATCTCGACATAACTAAAGTTTGTTTTCTCGTTACTGTTGCTATAGTAACGAACTCAACTTTGACAGGCATCTGATGAACAACCATGCAGGCGCTCTTACTGTACAACCAGCCAATTTAGTTTCGCCTAGGTAATAAGGTCTACAATACTGTATATAAATAAAGGCTGATCAATCACTGTTGATTTTTCCAGAGACAGTACAACGAACGTTTTGTTTTTGTAATTAACATGTTTAAATGGCAACACCGCGAAATTAGAGCTGCTTGGATTAAACTCACTTTTCATTTTCCCTTTATTTGAAATAAAATTATATATAATTTGTAATTTGTAGTAGTCATTATATGATGTGGCAGATATCATGTGTGTTACAAGCTTCTGTTTGAAAAGAGCGTCCATGTGTAGTGTGTGTGTGTGTGTGTGTGTAGAAAAAAACGATTACAACATTATAGAACAAAACTGAATTGAATTAGCCTATGGATTTTACATATACATCACATTTCTCATCAATATGGTTAACAATAAAGATTAGTAATAAGGAAAAGAAGCACATCAGCCTACATCGTTAAATCCCGTCCTACTGTAGATAAACAGAATACAGTGATGTCAACCTTGGTTTTGATAAGCAGTTATTTTATGACACAGAACGCGTTGGTGAAACTCATGCATCTAGCAGGAACTTAATACACAAAATATTCATATTGATTCAAGCATTTAACATTTATGAATTAATTAAATGTCAGTAATGAAGACTGCACAAATTATAGCGATCACGAGGACGGTCCGCGTACAGTAAAGTGGATAGTGTACAACACCCTATCAGTTATATTCAGGTCTATAGTGCCACCTGCTGGCGCAGTTTTGTAACTTCTTAGAGAAAATTAAGTCGTTATAACGACAAAACGAACTTCGTTATGTCGAGAAAACGAGAAAATTAAGTCGTTATAACGAGAAAACGAACTTCGTTATGTCGAGATAACGAGAAAATTAAGTCGTTATAACGAGAAAACAAGAAGAAAAAATATTATAATGCATGGCCGCTTAGAACTTCCGTAAGTTTGAGCTTGCGCTGCAGTTTTTCCTGTGCGCTTCATTTTTCGGCGCGTCTCGCTTTGTGGCGCTGTTTTGACGTGGGGGTGGAGTCAAGGGGCAGGGGCGTGTACAACATGCCTCCCTGGAAGTGACGTCATCGGCCCGAGACGCAGCTCACTGACCCAGGTACTGTCATGATGAGCAGATGAATGCGAGTGGATCGCTTCCTTTTATTCACTAGCATTAAAACATGCATGGTTTCGTTTTATTAACTTTATTAACAAATGTATATGTGTATTAGCAGCGTTTGCTCAAGTTAAAGAAGTTGTTACCATGCACATCTGTTGTTTATTTCTCTCAATGTGCACACTTTTATAGCATTAAAATGTGTATTGTTTCATTTGGTTAACTGCATGTGTATTAACAGTGTTTGTTTAAAATCTCTTAACCTGTGGGAGGACACCAACGCACAGAAGCGTTCTTTGTTCACATTAGTTCAGAGTTACTGCTAGTTTTAACGATGCTTTTGGAAAACGCAGCCCTGAAGAGTTTTGTAAATAATAGCCTATACTGTAAAAGCCCGACATGTCAATAAAGATTTTTTACTGGAAGTGCACTTTAGAGGATGAATTTAACAATAACCCTATAATAATAAAAACTAGAATTATAAATGAATAATTCGCTAGTTTCATTTATAAATGAAAACACTAATTTAACAAAGAACGTTATTAATTAGGTTAGCAATACACGAATTAAAAGGGGAAATAAGCATAACAATAAATATAAAAATAAAGCCCTATTTATTATAATATTATTATCTATTATTATATACGGTTAGCCTATATGAATAAATGAATGATGCATTTATATAGCGCTTTATAATGTATTGTTGCACACACAATTCGCTGTACGATCATGTGGGGGGGGGGGGGGGGTCTCTCCTCAACCACCAGCAGTGTGCAGCATCCACTTAGATATATTATATATATATATAATGATAAAAAATAATAAAAGCCTTATATGCACATATATTACATAAAAAGACACGATCAACGGACTGTGGGATGGATAAAAATATTTGATCAATCTCTGATAATCTCAGGTTGCTATGGTCACGCGGGTTTGTTTATGCAATAAACTCGTGGCAAAATTAAACCAAAAAGATTCGAGCTTCATTTTTTTTTTTATCTTACAATGACAGTTATGTCTTAATTTATGCCAGGAGTTAGGTAAATGAAAAATGAAGTCGAGATCGATATAAAACTTGAGTTGTAGACCTCTTTAATGATGTACGTTATAGTTTATGAAGTGAATTGCATAATTTTACATTAAAACTAGCAGTCAATAGCATGCAAGGCTGTTTTATTTTTACTAACCACCAGATGGCGCTGTTTGCTACACTCTCGAAGCTTTGAATCTTTCTAGGAAGCTTCAGTGCTTCATCATTTGCCCATCCCTGCTCCTCCACTGCGCACGAGACCAAACGCGGAAACTGTGATCCACGCGCTCACGTGCTGTGTTGTTAAATTATGCTGCATGTTAATGAAATTAAATATGATGAACAAGAGACCCAAAGTACCTGTCATATATATATATATATATATATATATATATATATATATATATATATATATATATATATATATATATATATATATATATATATGCATATATAATCTATAAGCGACACATAAAAACATGATGTCAGACTTAAAAAAACAAAACAACAGACATCACAATTGCTTCGACCAATGAGCATTATGCTGTGTCTTTAGTAAGTTGTATAGTCACACTGACTGCTGTGTTTGACTAAACTACTAGGCCTAGTTAAGAAGTGCACTCCCCTTCAGCTCTTCTGATGCTTTACAAAACTTTCAACGTTTAATTCTGCTGTTTTTGACATTGTTTAAATGTTGCCTTTTTAGAGTTAAAAACTATTGTTTTTGGAAACTGTTCAGCAAAATGCCTATGAAAATATTTGAGGTGTTTATTTTCTTCTGTTTGTGCTCTTGGAGTCTAGCTGGTAAGTATTTTTATTGCTCTAGTTCTTCTATATCTGTGTCATGACTCTAACCACACATTCTGTTCTTTATTATTTCCATTATTCATTTAAATGTTTTTATCAGACTAAAATAAGCTAGTTTAATATCTTTGTTCATTACGTTTGTTTGGTCATTTTTCTCTTTCAATAAATTTAATTCAATTTAATCTATTGCACATTATTGCATTGAAGAACTGTTTTGCAACTACATTTTTTTTTTAAATGTTTTAAAATGACTAAAACTCCCAATGTCTCTCTGAGAAACTGTTTTGTTTGTTGATCAGGTGTGTTTGGTGATGAAGTGAAGTCAGTGTCAGTGACGGAGGGAGATTCTGTCACTCTAAATCCTGATCTTACTGAAATACAGAAAATGGATTTGATTATGTGGAAATTTGGACCTAAAGACATTATCATCGCTCAAATCAACAAAAAGAAGAGCACGGTTCATGATAATAATGCTGATGGGAGATTCAGAGACAGACTGAAGCTGGATCAGACTGGATCTCTGATCATCACAAACACCACAATCACAGACTCTGGAGAATATAAAGTATACATAAAAACAGAGACGCCGCTCAACACATTCAATCTTACTGTCTATGGTGAGTAGAGAATCACTTGCTCTGTTTCATATATATATATATATATATATATATATATATATATATATATATATATATATATGCATTTTTTGATATTACTCAATGTGATAAATATTGAGCTTATGAAATGATAGAAGATACTATGATGAATTACTGAATTTGATTTGTTCTCCAATATTTTACAGCTCCTCTTCCCATTCCTGTCATCATCAGTTACTCTACACAAAATCATTCATCATCAGCAGTAGCAGCATCCAGCTGTGTGTTTCTGTGTTCAGTGGTGAATGTGAGTGATGTGACTCTCTCCTGGTACAAAGGAAACAGTTTATTGTCCAGCATCAGTGTGTCTGATCTCAGCAGAAGTCTTTCTTTACATCTGGAGTGTCTGGATGATTCATACAGCTGTGTGGTGAACAATCCCATCAGAAACCACACCACACATCTCAACAACACTGAATATTGTCAGCCATGTCCAGGCAGGTACATCTATGGCACTATATATCCCCAAACTAAATGAATCATAATTCTGTTTTAACATTGCTAATTTCTTCTCTCAGATGACTGTATCTGCTGTTGTGTTTCAACTGAAGCTGTGACTCGATTGGCTCTCTCTGCTCTGGTGGGCGTGGCTGCTGTTGCTGTGCTGGTTTATGACATCAGATCCAGAAATCCTCTACAGAAGAAGACATCACCATCAAACTCTGATTAATAAGATATTCAAGAAGGTAGAGATGCTCTTCGAATAACTGAAAAAAAAAAAAAAAAAAACATTTAATTGATTATTAGATTATGATGATTAAACAAAGGGATTGTTTATCAGAGTATTAAAGAATCTGCTGGTTGTCACAATTTCTTCACTCATCATTGTATTAATGAGAACCCAGATTACAAATCGAATATTTGTTTTAAGCCATGATTAATGCTCAGTTTACTTGAAACTAGAACTTTTTAGTATAGGTAAGAATGACATGATTGTTATTGTCATTAAAATTTTTTGTGCTGTCGTTTTTCTTTTCTCTTTTTATGATTTGTATCTCAATTTTTAATCTCCAGCTGTGTGGTGATATTTTTAGTGTCAACATACAGACTTCATTCGATAGGTCTTTTCTATGAATTGGCAGACTATTACTTTCATTTGTTGGAATTTTTAGTTTTAAGTTACTGGACATTTCTTTAATTGTTATTTTGGGTCAAGCTCACTTTTTGTAGAGGTTTGTGCTTCCTTTTATATGAAATAAAACCATAAATCACTAAAAACATTTGTTGTCTAAAGTTTTTTCGGGAGTTGTCATGTCTTCGACTTAAATTTAGTGATCCCTAAATGCATACTAATGCATTAATTCCTCAGGATTTGAACTGGGGCCTTCTTACCATGTGGCGAGATAATGTTAACAAGCATCACTCTTCGCATCTAAATCAGCTCTGAATTGGATGTCAATAAAGTCAAAAGCAACCTCTTAAAATACTAAATTGGGAGGCATAGGAACATTCGTCAGTAATAGCTCTTAAATTGCAACTTGAGCTGTGTGTGAAAACCTTCTCTGAGAAGGCATTCAGACTCTGGAGGGAGGTGCTCGGGGGTGTTTATTCACACTGTTCTAAAGTACTAAAGGCTTTGTCTAAACCTCCTTAGCACAAACTAGCAACTTTCTCCTCTCAGGCTAATCTGTCGCATTAACTTTCAAACAGTTATAACATTTCTGTTGCCCTTTGCTTTACATGTCACATTTTTAGAATAAGGACTGTTGTTATTGGAAACTGTTCAGCGAACAGCTGAAGAAAATGTTGGAGGTGTTTATTTTCTTCTGTTTGTGCTCATGGAGTTTGGCTGGTAAGCATATTTATGGCATCAGTTCTGTGTATATTATCAGTTATCGATCTGCACATCATTCTGTTCTTTATTATGTCCATCCATTTCATCAGACTAATATTCAAATACTTTTGTTCAGAGGAAGAACTGTTTTGCCCTGATATTTTTTTTAATGTTCTAAAATGACTAAAACTCCCAATGTCTCTCTGAGAAACTGTTTTGTTTGTTGATCAGGTGTGTTTGGTGATGAAGTGAAGTCAGTGTCAGTGACGGAGGGAGATTCTGTCACTCTAAATCCTGATCTTACTGAAGTACAGAAAATGGATTTGATTATGTGGAAATTTGGACCTAAAGACATTATCATCGCTCAAATCAACAAAAAGAAGAGCACGGTTCATGATAATAATGCTGATGGGAGATTCAGAGACAGACTGAAGCTGGATCAGACTGGATCTCTGATCATCACAAACACCACAATCACAGACTCTGGAGAATATAAAGTATACATAAAAACAGAGACGCCGCTCAACACATTCAATCTTACTGTCTATGGTGAGTAGAGAATCACTTGCTCTGTTTGATGTGTGAGTGTTTTAATTTTGGCTGAATAGACTGTATAGAAAAAAGCATCTTAAATATTTGAAATAACATTGCTGACTCATTTTTGTCTCACTAAAGCTAAATTTATAGCTGGGTCATTCTGTGTCAAATCAACCAAATTTCAGAAACTTCCCAATCTCAATTTTTTTGGGGGTCAAATTGACCATTTTTTTCTGAAAATGGTTATTATTCAACAACCTGAATATGGAGCATCATTGAGGTCCCCATACAATCCCCATTTAATACTTCTTTAATACTTCTTGAGTTACAAGCATGCATACTACTTATAAATCTTGAAAAGTTCTCTCTTTGCCCGTTCTTAAATGGTCACCATTGGCACATAATGCAACAAAGATTGCTAAAGTCAACAGATTTTACTAACAGATCAACCAATCTCTGTGTAAAAATACCGTGATGCTGCCATATTCTTTCAGTTTTGACCCCCTCTACCAAATAGTGGATTACAAATATTCATCCATGATATGTAAAAATTTTGCTTAATTTAGGTAGTTCTCTCCCCAATATTATTATTATTATTTTTTTTTTAAACAAAATCAAACATTTGAGCCGGGGACCTCTGATTGAGTTGATATACAGAATGACCCAGCTAGCATTTGCGTATCCTAAGAACAAACAGCTGAATAGCATTTTCACACTTCCTGCATAATTTGACGATTATAGCTTAATTACTGTACAAAAGGATAAGCAATGTAGATTTATTTTCACAGCCACCTTTGCTCATATTTACCAAGGGTGACAATATTAGTGAAGTATGTTGTGTTAGAAGGGAGGTACAGTCTTTGACTTTGAAAACCTGTTTTAAACTAATACTTGTTTTATAAATCTTACATTTTGAATTATATAGTTTAAGAAAATGAATATTTTTCACACAAAACTTTAAAACTCTTAAGTTAAAATCATAATATAGTTTTAAACATGTTTAGTAATATTTTTATGATAGATTTTCATTTTTGAAGATTTTCTTTTTTTTTAAAGACTAGGACAAAAGTAAAATGATAAATTCATTACAAAAAGCACCCAAGTAAAAAATAAATAAATAAATAAATAAATAAATAAATAAATAAATAATATAATGCACTCATAGATTAATCATTTAGTTATTAGCAATATTGTAAATAATAATATTGTGAAATTACTGATAATGGATTTTTAGTTTGTAGTGAAATACAGATTCACTGTTGTATACATTTCTAATATCAAATGAATCTCCACTATCTCTTCTCAGCTCATCTGTTCATTCCTGTCATCAGCAGAGACATTTCACAATGTTCATCATCATCATCATCATCTTCATCACAGCAGAATTGTTCACTGCTGTGTTCAGTGGTGAATGTGAGTCATGTGACTCTCTCCTGGTACAAAGGAAACAGTTTATTGTCCAGCATCAGTGTGTCTGATCTCAGCATCAGTCTCTCTCTACCTCTGGAGGTGGAATATCAGGATAATAACACCTACAGCTGTTTAGTGAACAATCCCATCAGCAACCAGACCACACATCTGGACATCAGTGAACATTGTCACGTGTGTCCAGGTAGGACAGTGGTGATATTTGCATTGCATTTATTTACTAAGCTGATCTCATAAGTTATATAGTGCTGATATTTCTTATAGTGTTTGTTTTAGATCAGACTGACAGATTCAGTCACACTAATGGCTCATTTTGTCCATTATAGAACTGGGCTTAACCTTATTTTACAAAGTCTTGATCTCTGCTGCTGCTGGTGGATCTCTGTTGGTTGTAGCTGCATTTGGGATGTTCTGGATCTGCAGAAAACAAAGAAAAAACGACCACAAAGGCAAGTATTACCTAGTGCTTATACATCGGCAAAAAATATATTACTGACAATAAAATAATTTGGAAAGGTGTTTTCGAGAAACATTCAAACATTTCAAACATCTTTTTTTAATTCAAAGTTCTGTTGATTTAATATTTTGATTAAATTATTGTTGAAACAGTTCAGACCTGTGATGTGGAGATCACTTACGCTGATCCAACGTTCTACACAAGAAAACCACAGAAATCAGTAAGATTATATATTTCTATGTATGGTGTGTCTCCATATGATTTCAGCATTTAGTCAAATGTGTGTGAGGTGAGGCATAAAAGTCTAAATCTGCCAGAATATGCCAATAATTTGGAAATAAAACTAAAAATAATTTTTTTTGTTGTATATGCAAGGTTTGTGCAGGGTAAAGGTGACACTCAAATAAGTTTTTAAAACACTGTAGTTTTTCCAGTAAAAAGCGATTCAGTGTTCAGTTCAGTGATTAGCGGCAGAGTCGTCGCAAGGCTGTACCAAAAGCGTGGCTCACATCTCACACCAAAATAAAGAGACAGTTGACTTGACAATGTAAAGCAAATAGTTTTAAAGTTCATGTTTTTGTCCTTCAAAAGACTATAATAGATAAAAGACAGCTATAGTGAGACTATGTGCATCATGATGCTGCATTATTTTGCTTGTTAAAAATTTATTAAGCAATCAGGGCCGACACAAATTCAACTTTCAACTGCTTTCACAAACACTGGAGATATTATTTATTTATACAATTGCACTTAAATAAAAGTATGCACTGGCGTGTTTTTTTTTTTTTTAAACAACACAACCAGTAGTACAGCTGCTGCGAATGCAAATTCAGTATTGAATTATAAATGTATATACAGGCCTGGAGTAGCCATCTCGAATTTTGTGAGGGTTTCCCAAAGGGCCGCACATAAATTGGGCTGGCAGCAGCAGTACCACTTCAGCATTAAGAGTTCCTGGTAAAATGAAGGATAAATAAAATAAAAGCACATGTCTATAGTTAATTTTCAATGAGACATGTGAAAAGCAGCAAATTGGTGGTAAATATACCATATATGCATTGGTGACAATGGTTATATTGTCAGTTTAGGCTTACAATGCTTTTGGGAAATGCAGCCCAGTTCTTTATTTACCCTTTCATTGTAAACTAGCAATGGTCTAAAATTTGTGCATCATTTCATTCAAGCTTGAGTTAGGTTTAGTTAAATGATCTTTTTAATACTTTTTATTGGTTAAGTATTTGCAAAACCTGCAGACATTTAACTACCGAGTAATATTAACCGCATGTACTTACTATGGTTAGATTAGGATTAGGGTTTGTCTTCGGGTTACCATAAATTACCCGAGAAGTTCAAGTTAATACGATGGAGAAATAACATAATGTAAGTTATGTCTGAAAATGAATGTGCAGTTCAGCTGAATGATAAGTTTACCCCACGCAGATGTGCGTGAAAGTTGCCTTCGTTATTAGCAGCCCTTGTTGCGACGGCCCTGTAGAACAACCAAACCGATCGCAGTTTTATTATCACATTTGTATTGTGCCTGCAAATTCAGTCACTGCCGAGCCAACTGAGATAATCAAATAGGCTAAGCTGTTCTTCTCCTGTTCTGTGGCATGGTGAATCTGTGTGCATCGCCACATATTGTGCTGTTGTTTGTCCTTTTTTCCTCTTTCTAATCTTCTCTCAGACATATAAATCAACATTCACTATCTTCAGTTTACCTTCACCTTCACCTGTGACCTAACAGTGCAATTTAGGATACCTAAATTTTACCAACAGATTGCATACCTATAGGCAATTTACTAAGCAAAAAAGTATAAAATATTATTCTTTATTGTGTAGTGTATATTTTCATGCAGAATTTGGATGAACATAAATGCTCAGTAATGTGAATGTGTTTGTGTTTTATAACAGAGAGTTAAAGAGGAAGATGAGGTGGTGTATGCAGGTGTCACAGTGAGATCAAACTCTTGATTAAAACTGTTCTATGATTATGATTATGATTCTGGAGGTAGAATGCTGTATTAGTACGAAATATGTTTTTGTTTGAACATAAATTGATGATAATATAAGCTCTCAAATACATTTTTATGGATTTCATTTTTTTGAGGTTCACACTTGTGCGAATGTGATAATATATTGTGGCCACAAGATCATTTTGTCAAGGTAACAACGTTCTTATGTCATGGGCACCCAATGCGACGTATAGTGTCCTTGAGATCCTATGTAAAGGAATGAAAACCTTGTACAAAGACAGTGATATTGGATGACCAAATACAAATATAACCCATTGGTATTTAGAATTTTTATTAGCAGATTTTATTTTAGTAATTACTATAGAATTAGTAAGGCTAATTTTAAAGATAATTAAGTTAGTGTTTTTTTTTTTTTTTTTTTTTTTTGCATTCATGAAAGAATTGAGCTGGATAATGTCACTATTGTCTACAGTAGTGTTGCACTTGAAGTAATTTCATATTTGATTAACTTTGCTATGTTAATTGTGATGAATTTGTTTTATAATTGATCAGTTTTAGTAGCATTCAGTGCAAACCTTTTAAGTGTCCTGTATAATATTGTCTTAAAATGTAGCACATATATGTATAAAGTGAATGTGTGTACATTTGGCTACATTTTCATTAAATTCACTTATCTTATATTCACAAAACTCAAAGTTGAAGAGTTATCATCCACCGATTTGAATTAGAACATAGCAAAACTACTGTCTTTTACTCGCATGTTTTTTTTGTATTTTTTTTTTTATTCACCATAGAGGTAGCCCACATAACTTCTGCATTACATTCAAAATTTTTAAGGGGTCCCTCAGTTGAAATCATTGTCTGGGGGCCGCTGAGGGAAATAATCCCCATATATTTCAGTCCTCTATATGTATGACCTCACATTCATTATTTGGCATTAAAAGTGGTGCATTACTCAGGCATTTCATTAAAACAATTATTCCATTTATAAATATATACACACAAATTATAAAAGACAAGAAAATGTAATAACTTTGGCTAAAAATCTTTTAATATGAGATGGATGACATCCCTGAACTGCATTAATGTTGTTCTGATACTGTATCAGTTACAAATGTGTATTAATGTATCACAGTATACAAATGTAAATTATTTGTTTTTTTTTGTATCATTTAAAGTTTCTGTAAGGATTTTTTGTGATTATGAATGTGTGATTCAGTTAAGGTCAAACATTATAGTTCATTTATATTGTGATTTTAATGAATTTCTGTATATCCATGGCTTCTGAGCAGTGTTTTTCTTTTGTGAATGTGTGTATTGTTTTCATTTCAAAATAAATAATTTTGTCAGTGCTGTAGTAATTGTGAACAACTCCATTTATTGGATGAACATGTTCTTGAACTAACAGCTCTCACATGTTGACTGTAATGTTTCATAGTGTAAAATTCTTGATATAATGATATTCAAATTAAATCAATATTTCTTTACGCCTCTTTCCTTACAATATTAAATAAAAATGTTGTAATTTATTCTGTCAGTGTTATTTTATTTTTGCCCTAATTCATGAAAAAAAACAAACAAACATCACAATACATCAAATCAACCAAATTTCAGAAACTTCTGTAGCGCCAATTTTGTATTTTGTTAATATTTCTCTTGGAGTCGGATTTAGATCCCATTACCTCTGAAACTGATCCATAAACGACCTTAAAAATTAATATGTCAAAAGAAAAGTTGGATAAGAAGGCGACTATTGATAATAACAGATTTACATACAATATCCCACTTACAGTAAAATAATCTGTAATCACTGCAACTTGATTCTAAATTCTACATTTACTTACATTTGTTAATTTAGCAGACACTTTCCAGAAAATTAAATTAGAGACACTACTAGTCAAACTATAAAATATATGAATTGTTGTAATCAGTTCTAGGAAGATGTATACATATAATAAAATAAAATAAATGTTGAGTGTAAAATTAGATCAGAGAAGGAAAAAAAACTGACCACAGTCACATGCTCTCAAAAATAAATATGTGAACATTCGTCCTTTCTTCAGTTTATATTCCACTCTGCTCTTAATTTGATCTTCATCTCTCATCATGACTATTTTAGCATATTTTCACATTCATGTCTGTTGAACCCCATGATCTACAGATGTTTTCAAATATCTCCACTGTCCTTCAGCTGTGGAAATCATTATTTGGTTCAGTCAGTTTTTCTCTGCTTCCCACAAACCATCATCAAACTCCACAGAGCAACTTAACCACAGACATCAGCTTCATCAGTCACTGAACAGTGTTGGGGCTAGTTACTCAAAAAAGTAATATATTACATATTACATATTACTCTCAAAAATAGTAATGCCTTACTTTACTTTATTACTCCCTGGAGAAAGTAACTAGTTATATTACTAGTTATATTACTAGTTACATCTTTTTTTCTTAATTACTCTATGATTGCCTGAGATGCATCAGATGGAGGGAGAACATACAAAGGAGGAGTGTTCTTTAGGGTCTTTATCAGTGGCGGCTCCTGCCAATTCTCTCAGGGGGGACAAATGTTTGCTCTATTAATGAGGATAGGTCACCCATTCAATTGATAAATTAACGGGTAGTTAAAGATGTAAAGGGAACCGAACTACTATAGTATTAATTAAAAATAAACTGACATTAGGAATCAATCTCTTGCACTCCTTATTTTTCTATATCCGTGTTAACACTATTCATCAGCATATGAAGACTAACACTAGGATGTGGTTTTTCCAAAAAATACTTTTTACTTTTCGATTTCAGTTTAATAAGAAATAATTGAAGTCACATAAATCACTGTTTACACAACTCACTTATATTACTGCTCGTCAGTACACCTGTTCTCTAATCAGCGGTTAATTCCATCAGGTGCGTGATTTCACATAGAGCAGCTGTTACTACACAGAGCCGTTATTAACTGAGAAGATGCGCAAATCCAGTTCATTTTCAGCGTTTATTGGCACGGTTGTATGAATATATGGTTCACGCACCTGATGGAATAAACCGCTGATTAGAGAACCGGCTTTACTGAGATGCGCATTAACGAGCGGCCGATCGTGATCAGAGCACTCCTACAAAATAATTACTGAATCTCCACCCGTCGAAACTAGCTTTCTGTTGCTGGGAACCTTCCTCTGAAAAAGAGCTTGCCATTGTTGACGCTTCCATTTTTCCCCATCTGTCTGAGCGTGCCGCTCTGCTGCCGGCTGTCGACCAATCAGTGATGGTAAATGATACCTCGTGCCAAACCCAGACCAATCACTGTTCCATTCACGCCCTCCTTCCCTTCCCTTCTGTTCTCTGTGTTGTGTGCCTTGTGTGTGTGATGAAGGTGCTACTGGCAAATGTAACGCAAGTAACTAGCTTGGGAAAACTGTAATAATATTACCATTTTCAGACGAGTAATGCCTTACACTACTAGTTACTGAAAAAAGTAATATTATTACAGTAACGCGTTACTTTGTAACGCGTTACACCCAACACTGTCACTGAATCACCACAAGAGAAGATTTCAGCAAGAGATGAGTTCAGTACAGCCATCTCAATGATTCACATCAACCAAACGTATTTTGTGTGAATATAGTGTAACGGACAAAAACTACAAAGCCCAAAATGGAATGCATCAAGTGGGAGGAGTCAGAAGGCTGAAGGAAATGGAGAAATCAAATCCATTTAGAGACAGAATGTGAATAATGGCAGAGAATTAGAGAGGGTATGATCCTTTAAATTTTTAGGCGTGACATTTGACTCGAGGTTGACATTTACAGAACAAATACAGAAAATTTAGGATAAATGTAAAAAGGTAATTAATGTGATGAGATGTTTGACAGGAAGAGAGTGGGGAGCCAGTCATTCATCTCTTAAAAGTACGGTGGCCATTCGTGCCAGTTCCGCCGGACACGCCTGAACATGTTTTCAGGTGCGTTCTCCGGAAGTCGCGTTGGTCGACCTCATACGTCATCAAGGTTTAATATTTCGGGTTCAATTTCAGAAAAGCAACAGTTACATTTCAAGGTAAGAATGAAACTACAATGATTGTATGTCTTAAAAGAAATAAATCTTAATTTTCTAATGTATTTTAACTGAAATGTGAGAACCTCGATGACGTATGCGGTCGACCAACGCGACTTCCGGAGAACGCACCTGAAAACATGTTCAGCCGTGTCCTGCGGAACTGGCATGAATGGCCACCATACTTAAAAGGATTTATGTGGCCTTGATAAGATCAGTGTTGGATTATGGGAGTATGGTGGTTGGGTCTGCAGCGAAGTCTCTTCTAAAGCGATTAGAGGTCATTCAGACTCAAGCACTAAGAATTTGCTGTGGTGCTTTTAAGACTTCTTCAGTACGTGCTATACAAGTGGAAATGGGCGAAATGCCACTGGAATTAAGGAGGATTCCACTGATGGCTAATTATTGGGCAGGATTGCAGGGACATGATGACTCTAATCCCACAAAAGAAGTATTGCAGGATTGCTGGGAAAATGGAAGAAATTTAAAGGAAAACTTTGGTCGAATTGGATAAAATACGAACATAGTAAAAGAGTTAGAAGTGTTTAACTTGCGAATAAGCCCTACAGTAGTTTGTCCTGAGATTGCCCCTTAGAAGATTGCATGGCCTGAGGTAGACTGGTTTGTGCTTGAGGAGAAAAAGAAAGCAAAGGATGAAATTAATTTGAAAACTATATTTAACAACCGAGTAGGAGGTAATTATAGTGAGTTCATACAAATTTATACAGATGGTGCAAAAACACAGAAACAGGAAAAACAGGGTTTGGGGTGGTAATTCCAGGAAAAGAAATAGAAATAAGTAAAAGAACATCTAATTAATTAGGGTAATATACAGTAGAGATTATGGCAGTTTTAATTGCTTTGCAATGGGTGGAAAGGGAAGGGCAGGGAAAGGTATTGATATGCTCTGACTCTTTCAGTTCTTTTCTGATCAGTTTTAGCGAGTTTAAGGTCATTCCATTCAAAGGCTTGGCAAGATATTGTCACGACACGCACACAAATAGGTAGATCCAATTGCAGTGTTTTATTGGGATAATCCAAAACTCATAATCCGCCAGGCAAAGGTCAAAATCCAGGTAAGCAGTCCAAAACAAGAAACAAATTCGGGCAAGGAAACACGAAATAGCAGGGTGACATTCAACAAGGACTCCGTAACAAAGACAGAACAACCAGGGTATTTATACACAGGTGCAAACAATGTAAGTGGGGACAGCTGAATACAATGAACAGTGATGAATACAGATAAGGCTTGTGGGAAATGTAGTTCTGAAGTGGGGTGACGATAAGGGGAATTGAGACCTCTAGTGGACACCCAGGGATACACAGACCAGACACTGTGACATTACCCCCCCTCTAAGGAGCAGCTTCCAGATGCTCCTCAGACACAAAAAACAAACCAAAAGGCCTCGGCCTCCGGAACAGCATCAGGCCCCACCTCGGCCTCCGGAACAGCATCACACACCGCCTCGGCATCAGGCCCCGCCTCGGTCTCCGGAACAGCATCACACACCGCCTCGGCCTCCGGAACAGCATCAGGCACCGCCTCGGCCTCCAGAACAGCATCAGGCACCGCCTCGGCCTCCGGAACAGCATCGGGCACCGCCTCGGCCTCCGGAACAGCATCACACACCGCCTCGGCATCAGGCACCGCCTCGGTCTCCGGAACAGCATCACGCACCGCCTCGGCCTCCGGAACAGCATCAGGCACCGCCTCGGCCTCCGGAACAGCATCGGGCACCGCCTCGGCCTCCGGAGCATCGGGCACCGCCTCAGCCTCCGGAACAGCATCGGGCACCGCCTCGGCCTCCTGAACGGCGTCGGGCACCGCCTCGGCCTCCGGAACAGCATCGGGCACCGCCTCGGCATCAGGCACCGCCTCGGTCTCCGGAACGGCATCACGCACTGCCTCGGCCTCCGGAACAGCATCGGGCCCCCGAAAGTTTAGGGGACCACCAGGGACCAGGCAGTTCAGGTGGCCACGGAGGATCCGTCAGTTCCGGTTGTGCCGACGGCCAGGGAGGAACCCGCCATTTGAGCAACCAGAGCGGAACCTGCCATCCCGGAGGCCCTGCGGAGATGTGAAGGCATTCTGGAAGGCCTGCGAAGACATGAAGGCACTCTGGACGGCCTTTGGAGACGTGAGGGTGCTCTGGACGGCCTGTGGAGAAGTGAAGGTGCTCTGGACGGCCTGTGGAGATGTGAAGGTGCTCTGGACAGCCTGTGGAGACGTGAGGCGCCTCGGCTACGGGCACCGACTCTGGAACGGCCTCGGGCACCGCCTCGGGAACGGCATCGGGCACCGCCTCGGCCTCCGGAACAGCATCGAGCACCGCCTCGGCCTCCGGAACAGCATCAGGAACCGCCTCGGCATCGGGCTCGGGCACCACCTCGGGAACGGCATTGGGCACCGCCTCAGCCCCCCGGAACAGCATTGGGCACCGCCTCGGCCTCCGGAACAGCATCGGGCACCGCCTCGGCCTCCGGAACAGCATTTTGCCCATGTTGCCAGTCATTTTGTCTAGTTCATGTGTATTTATGGGTACACAGAGCAGTTGAGATAAATCAGGCAGGTTATTTGCAAATCTGTCTTTGGTGGCTGAAACAATAGTTCTGCCCGGACGATAACGCAAAGCTATATAGTTATTATCATCAATACGCAAAATGCACGATACAAGGAAATGGTCAGTAACATCATCACTTTGAGGTACGATATCTATGTCAGTAAGATCGATTCCATGCGATATAATTAAATCTAGCGTATGATTAAAACGATGAGTGGGCCCGGTGACATTTTGCTTTACTCCAAAACAGTTTAATAAGTTAGTAAACGCAAGTCCTAATGCATTATTTGTATTATCAATATGAATGTTAAAATCTCCGAAAATTAGCGCTTTATCAGCGGTAACCAGCAGGTCTGAGAGGAAATCTCCAAATTCTTTTAGGAATTCTATATATGGTCCTCGTGGTCTATACACAGTAGCCAGAGAAAGAGATACAATAGATTTATTTTGCATATCTGACAGTGTAACATTAAGCATAAGTGTTTCAAATGATATAAACCTGTATCCTGTTTTCTGGGTAACATTGACAATAACACTATATATTGTTGCAACACCTCCCCTACGACCAATCTGAAGGGGCTCATGTTTATAACAGTAGTTTGATGGAGTAGACTCATTTAGACCAATATAATCATTTGGTTTTAGCCAAGTTTCAGTCAAGCAGAGTACATCAAAACTATTATCTGTGATCATTTCATTTGCAATAACTGCTTTGGGTGTGAGTGATCTAATGTTTATGAGCCCAAACTTAAAAAAAAAATTTTGTTCATTTATTTTACGTTTTTCTGGTTTAATCACGATAAGTTTTTTTCTAGATCCTACATTTAATTTATATTTTGACCTCATTATTCGGGGAACAGACACAGTCTGGACAGCGCAAGTACTTCTAACATTTAAGCGGGTAGAACAAAAGCCATCATAGCAGTTATTTCAGAATTGGCTTACTAGTCATATGGAGCGTAGAGTCCTGGAGATGTTGTCCGACAGGAGTTCTGCTCCGACTCTGCTAGGGTACAGGCCATCACCGCGAAAAAGCCTAGGTCGCTCCCAGAAAAGATTCCAATTATTAACAAAGAGCAGTTTGTGTTCTTTACACCATGACAATAACCATTCATTTAGAGCAAAAAGTCTACTGAACCTTTCGTGTCCTCATTGATACGTGGGCAGTGGTCCTGACACGATGGGCGTCGTGCTGTGAACCGTCTCGATCAGGCTCCTGAAGTCCCTCTTCAGCGTCTCCGTCTGCCGCTGTGTGGTGTCATTAACCCCAGCGTGAAGCATGACCGCTCTGGGGCTCTCGTCAGCCTTCAGGATCGCGGGTATCTGCGCAGAAACATCGAGAACACGAGCACCAGGGAAAACAGTGAGTGTGCACTTTACCTTCGGCTAACGTAGCACGGACGTGTCGGACGATGGAGTCTCCGAGGATCACAGCGTCACGTTCCGTCTCGCGGAGGGGAGAGAAGCGGTACCGTGTGGAGATCTCGAAGACCGGAGGGGGAGAAGTCGTCGCCCGGGGCCTGGCTCGCGTCCTCCGCTGCGGATGCACCCAGGGTCCGTGTGAAGGACATCTGGGCAGATCGCGTCCTGGGTGCACCGGGCCTGTGCAGAGAAACACACGGGGTGGAGGTGGTGGGACTGTTAGTAGCACACTGCATACTTACCCTGGACTTGTGAGCGTCAGCCCGGGAGGTTTCCAGCGCGGCTCTCCGCTCTCTCAGCTGGGCCTGCCTCTGCTCCAGGACCCGAATATGCTTCTGACCCGAATGCAGCTCGAACGTGTCGTCACCTGCACTCAAAGGTAGACAAACATCAGCCATTAAAGCAAGTAACAGTGAGTAAAGCAATTGTAATGTGTGTGAATAGAGTATTAGCGATGCACGCGGGTTTAGCGACAACACCGCTGGTGATGCTAATGGGCTATAAGCTACTAGCGGACTCGGGAAATCAAAATAAAACTAATGATAACAAGGCGCTCTGATTGCTCTGAAAATGATGGTGTATAAAATAGATTTCAACAATAAAAAATAGATGATAGAGAAATAACGTGACGGAGCTCAAACTCGAGGCATGCCACAGCAACCTGTCGTATGCCTCTAGTTTTCTGATTTTAAGTATAATAATGACTTAACAGTGTAACAGTGTTCTCCTGGTGTTGAATGAAAAGAATGGCTAAACTATCTTTTATGTTTTTCTGTTTTATGACATCTTTGTTTAACATTAAACACAATTCATGTGCATTGATTGATGTTTACATTCCTGCAGAAATAACACTTTGCATGGTACTGAATCTATCAGATTATTAACAAGTACTCAGAACTCATGACAGCAAACACAATGTTGATTTTGGGAGAAGATTTCTAAAACTATGGCAAAACTTTTTTCAAGATGGTTTACAATTTGTACCATCACTGTTTTTATGGGTTTCCACAATGAGGTATTGAACTGGAAGTGAAGTTATGGTGTGTCTATGAGGAAAAACAGGGATGCTGCAAATGTATGTTTTATGGTCAATACTTGTATTTTTAAGACTTCTGATATGTTCTACAAGGTCACATGATTATTTAGCAGCTTGTTTTGTAATGGTGTGAGCCTCTTGTAAAAGGTATTGAACTGGAAGTGAAGTTATGGCGTGTCTATGAAGAAACACAGGGATGCTGCAAATGAATGTTTTATGGCCAATACTTGTATTTCAAGACATCTGATATGTTGAAGAGGGTCACATAATTATTTAGCAGCTTGTTTTGTAACTGTGTGAGCCTCTTTTAAAAAGCTATTGAACTGGAAGTGCAGTCATGGTGTGTCTATGAAGAAATACAGGGATGCTGCAAATGTCTGTTTTACGACCGATACTTGTATTTCAGGGCTTCTGATATGTTCTACAAGGTCACATAAACATGTCGTCACTTGTTTTATAGCAGTGTGAGCCACTTGTAAAAAGGTATTGAACTGGAAGCACAGTCATGGTGTGTCTATGAAGATACTCTGGGATGGTGCAAATGTCTGTTTCACGACCGATACTTGTATTTTTAAGACTTCTGATATGTTCTACAAGGTCACATAATTATGTAGCAGCTTGTTCTGTAATGGTGTGAGCCTCTTGTAAAAAGGTATTGAACAGGCAGCGTAGTCATGGTGTGTCTATGAAGAAACTCTGGGATGGTGCAAATGTCTGTTTGATGGCCAAGACTCGTATTTCAGGACTTCTGATCTGTTGTACAAGGTCACAAAAACATGTTGCGACTTGTTTTGCAGCGGTGTGAGCCACTTGTGAAATGGTATTGAACTGGGAGCGCCTTCATGGTGTGTCTATGAAGAAACTTTGGGATGCTGCAGATGTCTGTTTGATGGCCGAGACTCATATTTCAGGACTTCTGCTCTGTTCTGCAAGGTCACCTAATTATTTAGCAGCTTGTTTTGCTACAATATGAGACTCTTTTGAAAAGTTATTGCACTGGAATTTGTGTCAATGGACAAATACATAGTGATTCTTTTTGAACATCTACACTAAATACTTGTACATTACAGACTTGATGTATGTTATTTTTGTCAGATACATATATTGCTACTTAGCACCTGTTCCCTTCTTTCAAAAGCTACTAAAGTGGATGACGTGTCATTGAGGAATCCCATAAAATCAGTGATGGTCCAATTAAATATATATGTGAGGCACAAATTCTTTATAAACCATCTTAAATACAGTTTTGCCATAGTTTTCTAAATGTTCACCCAAAATGAACATCCTGTTTGCTGTCATGAGTTCTGAGTACTTATCAGTAATCTGATGGATTCAGTACCATGCAAAGCAATATTTTTGCAGGACAGCAAACATTAACCAATGCACGTGAATTGTTAGAGTTTCATGTTAAACAAAGATGTCATACAATAGAAAACCATAAAAGATAGTTTAGACATTATTTTCATTCAACACCTGGGCCCGTATTCATAAAGATTCTAAGAATCCTCTCAGAAAACTCTTAATTTAGCTTAAAAACTTTTACGTAGGAGTCTTAGCTTAAAAGCGATTCGGGACCGATCTGAGAGCAACTCTGAGTAAGGAAAAGACAAAAACTTTCATCTTAGTGAGGAGGCGGGGTTGACCCCGTTGCTATGTATGACAAAATCTTTTGAAGACTGTGATTGGTTGGTTGTCCAAGAAGGAAAAAAAGAGTGATTTTAAGTATAGGGTCTATTCTAATTCTCACTTTGAATTTACATTCCTATTTGACCGTTCTCTCTCTCTCTCTCTCTCTCTCTCTCTCTCTTACACACACACACACACACACACACACACACATATATATTATATGTGTGTATATAAATCATTTTTTTTTATTTACCATGCTTTTAATTCCCTATAAGGTATTTGATTGGCTTAGAATAATAAAAATTGTTTCACTCTTTCCAATTACAGTGATTGAAGTGGCGGTTTGAATGTTGGTTTTAATGTATCAAACATGGGATCAAAACCAAGAAGGACGAGAAAGCGGGATGAACGCTTAGTGGATGAACACAAGGCCATTCTTAAAGGAGAATTCAGGCCGGGTGTCACAGCAAGGGACAAGAAGCAGACATGGGAGCATATGTCACATGTCACAAACATGATCGCTGCACGATCTAGGCAAGGCAAGGCAAGTTTATTTATATAGCATTAATGGTACATAATGGTAATGCAAAGTGCTTTACATAAAAGAAAGTAAAATAATCATGAAGAAAAATAATAAAAAAAATAAAACAAGCAATTTTAAAACTTTTAAAATGATTAAAACATTTACTTAAAATGAATTTAAAAACAGTTAGAAAATGTGATAGACACTATCTAATCTATAGCATCTAATTAACTCCCTGTCATCCATTGTCTGCAACACATTTCTTCTGCCTCTTCGTCTCTCTGCCATTTTCTCCTCTGCTAAAGAAACTCTTAAGCCTCTTAAAAGTCCTCGTCTGTGCTCCTAACAAGTTTGACCTTAAGACCTCTTTTAAGGGTTAAGATGCTTTCTGAATTACTTTTTTCTTTACTAGGATTTTTTCTTTCATTTTAAGAGTAAACGCCCACATTTCTACGAATTTCTTAGAATTTTGTCACTAGGAGCTACTTTTTGCATTAAGATTCTTTATGAATACGGGCCCTGGAGACCACTTTTAAACTGTTAAGTCTTTATTATGCTTACAATCAGAAAGGAGGAAAAAAGGTGAATAAAACAACAAGACGTGGGTTGTAGTATGTTCTGTAGGGTCCAGACAAGATTTTCCAACTTGCTTCAGAGAAGGTGAGCCATGCTTTCAAAACCTATTGAAATAAATCATATGTCATTGTTACAAGCAATACATCAACACAGTTCATGTTCATTTTGAGGCAAATAAATAAATAAGTTGTTTTAAATGTTCCAGAGATTACACATGATTTCCCACTTGTCTGAATTGTTACTACATTACAGTTCATGTACGTTCATTCTTTTTAAATTCCTAAACATCTTTTCAAACACCATCATTATAATGCCATTTTTATTGTGGCTAAAGGAAATTCTACAGCATTACAAGTAAGTAAGTGTAAGTGATAATAATGTAAGTGATACTTGCTGGCACATCTGTAGTTGGCTACAGAATACTTGTCTGTTCGCACACAATGAAAAAAAAACTCGAACTTTTTAGACGGTCCCTAACGAATTTCCAGCACTACATTGGACATTCAGTACACATTCGCTTCTAAATATGCCATAAAAACAATATTTGGCCATTTTGATCGATTTTGAAACCAATGAATTTGGTTCACAATGATGTCCCTGATTAGAATATGCCAAAAAAACCTTTATTGCACATATCATTTGAAAGTTATTGAATGTGGAAATGTGGGAAAAGTTGAGAATATGTGAATATAAAACCTACTTTACCCAACTCGCTATTTATCAGCTGTGTTTGAACTCCGCAGGATTGGAACTGATTCCTAAAACAACTTTATTAAAATTCTTCAGTCAAGAGCAGTGAATGATTTTTCTCCTTTGTTTTATTAACTTTAAATAGTTAAATCAATTCTGTCATTGTGTTTTGTTTTTATACCACCATTTACTCACTCAAAAGTGGTTTTAAAGCTGAATGATTTTCTTCTTCTGAACATAAATGCTATTTTGAGGAACGTGAAAAACCAAACAGTTGCTGGTCCACAGTGACTTCCGTTGTATTTTTTGTTTTTATCAAATTCAATTTGGACCAGCAACTGTTTGGTTACCCACATTCTTCAAAATAGATCTTTTGTGTTCTGCACAATAAAGAAATTAATACAGGTTTGGGACAACGTTACAGTGAGTAAATAATGTCAGAAATGAAATTTTAGGGTGATCTATCCCTTAACGGTGATGACAGTAGGCTGCATGTTTAATAGGCCTACTGTCCCTTTAAAACCTGCACGCATCTGATATACAGGCACGTTTTTCTCTCAACTGTTTACTTTCATTTTAGACATAACCAACTGAGTCTAAATGTAAACCGTAGCTGTGTCCCAAACTTAAGTGCATGGACTCTGAAGTGCGCATTTGAAGTACGAATGCGTCACAGCCATAGACTGTAAAAAAATATGGACATAGTGTCCGTGACGTCACCCATAGACTCCTCATTAGCCTAAAGTGTGTAGAGCGGGCTGTCGCCATCTTGGCAGCGCGTCACCGCGCGACTCTCCTGGATAATCGAAAATGGGCAAAAAGGCGGGAGCTGATTGCTGAAGCCATGCCCACCTAGTGCGACGGCATTATCAGCAGCGGCAATCCACCTGTCACTCAAGTGGCCACGCCCTTAATTATGCAGAACTTTAAGGCTTAATATAATTTAGACGGATGAGTTCTAAAAAAATTCACCCCCCTCACAGTTGTCATGAAGGGCAAAATTAGAAATATAGACCAAAATAATTTTTTGAACCAGGCTGTAAACATGTTTTTTTCTGCTGTAAAGTTGGGCATTTTAACATGGGGAGTCTATGGGACTGACTCCCTTTTGCAGCCAGCCTCAAGCGGCCAGTCGATGAATTGCAGTTTTAGTCACTTCCTTATTGGCCTCACGAGAGAGAGCGGGAGGTTGCCGCTCGGTCAGAGCGGCGCGACGAAGGGTGTCCCAAACTGAAGTGTCTGGACTCCGTCCGAAGTGTGGATGTCAAGTGCGATTGTGTCACAGCGTCACGACGTAAGCTGTCCCAAAGTCAGAATGCGCACTTCGAAGACCGCATTTGAAGTATGAATGCGTCACTGCGACGCGACGAAGGCTGACGAGTTTCGAAAGCGACTTCAAATGCGCCCTTCATTTCCCAGGAAAATGAAGTCTACAGGTGTTTCTCAATGTCAAGGAAGGATCCTCGGAAGCCAGTATTTCGAGGATGCTACGTCATCGACATCCGTCGAAGGACTGTTCCAATGTCGAGGATCCTTGGAATTTCAACCAAGGACTGAGTCCTTCGTTCGAAGAATAACCCATAAACAGGAAAGGATGCATATGTGTATCCTTCGCGCTCTTCGCGCTCTCAAAACACCCACAATCCTATGCGCGCAGCTTTGCTATCCAACGTTAGTTCAAAAATTAAAAAATGTCGAACATTAACGTAGTCGGAGCGTTAACGGTTTTTATTTACGTTACCAAACATTTGTTATAACTGTAGTAAATATAAGTAAAGTTTGACGTTTAAATGCCAGTACAAATTACTACCGTATTGATATTGTAAATTATACAAATGATTAACTGAACTGGACCTGTCATTTAACAATTGGTTGCGTCAACGGCATTTATTTTATAAATAACTAGTTAAGTTGTCCAAAGTAATTTAATGATACCATTCACAGCGTTATTCAAACGGACCTTTTCACTGACGTAATGACGCAATTACGTGCACTTGATAGCCTGTTCCATTTACGTGTTCTCCGTATGCTAAAGAGGACTCTCACCTAGCCTCTGAAGGAAGTGACTTGGAAGGATCAGTCCTACCAAAGAAGTATCCTTGACATTGAGAAACGCCTTACATCTAATGGACACTTCGCACCCTTCCATATCCCAGAATCACTTGTGTGCATATGACAGAGGCTGCGTCGGAAATCGAATACTTCTCTACTATATAGTATGGAAAAAGCAGTAGGCGACAAATTAGTATGTTTGAATCTTTTGCGTTCATAAAAGAGTAGGCGAGAATTGCAATAACTCTCGCGAGATTCAGTAGGCAAGTAATCCCCGGATGTCCTACTGCTTCAACGAAGATTCTGAACATAGACAGTAAAAGAAATGGACACAGCGACCCCATTGGAACTCAATTGAGACAAGTGAAGCCCATTTTTAGCGTTTTTTAGCACTTCCGTTTCTGACGCGCAGACTCAAATGAAGCTTGACGACGTCAGCAACCGGTCTGATGGATGTAAATCTTCTAAGTGGCTGTGCGCGCAAACTGCCATCGTTAGTCTTGCAGAGACGGCGAGCTTGAGCGGGGAGTTCTTTGTCGTGAGTGAGCAGGAGTAAGTATTCTGATTAATTATTTTGTATAGTATTTTAAAATGTAACGCCAGTACGCCATATTAAGTTAATTGCCTGTGAGCTTCTCCTCCTGTCTGTACGGTAATGCGACAGAGAGTCGAGTGGTTATGATGCAATCGTTAGCTTATTTTTTACAAAAACTGTTTATACGGGGCCATAATGTAACATAGAAGGTAATGGAGCCCTTTATACATTGTCGTGTATCTTTAGAAATAAATAATGGACAAACGGAGTCTTTAAATGCCTCAGATGTAAAGTTATTCGCTGTCAAAGTGACGCCAAAATGAATGGGAGTTAATGGGAATGCTAACGCAAGTGAAGTTCTGCTACAAGATGGCAGCCCCCGGCCGACTTCAACTTCCGGTCGACTTCCTTGCCGCCTGATTCTGAAGGGTACATCGATGGATACTTTTCAATCCCAGAATTCCACGCGAAAGGGATAAATCATCATCGAACGTGAAGGAGAGCAGCGTAGAGGGTGTTTACAAAGGTGAAAACAAAACACGGTTCTCATGTGATAAAATCGTATTTGTTGAGCTACTGTAGAGTAAACTGTTGATTTAGATGCTAGCCAGTAACATCATAGTATATTTGTAATAAAAAACAACAACATCAAAACATGTTTTATTATGTAAAGCGAACAGCGGATCTCCAGTAAGCACATGTACATCTCCAAAGTGGATTTACATGAACCATATACATCTTAAAGACGATTAATTGTCTGTTTAATATGAGACAGAGAAATGTTCTAAGAGAACTGCAAAAGAGCAAATCACAAGCAAATCACATGAACAGATATTTGAGTGAGAGATGTGTGTGTTATTATGTAGAATCAACTGTCTACATTGCTTTAGATGAAAGTAAGTATGTAAATAAATAAATCTACATTAAGTAAACATAAGTTATCTATTTCATTTGACCATTAGTATTGTTGATAAATTGTGGAGCTCTTGTGTTGGATAAAGTGAGTGAACACATCAGCATCTATCTCAACATGTAAATGCAGTATATCACAGATAAATCACAGAGACGGACTCTTGTCTGGATGTTACAGGGACAGATGAGACACGCGTGTGTTTATCTGCTGAAGAGAGACTGAAGAAATCCTGCCATCAAAGAGTCTCAGTGAGAGGACACTACAGTCATCAATAAAACATATTTAAAATTTTAAGTTGTAGTTTATTAATAAACAGTTATTACAGCACTTTCCTGATTCTTGTTTGCTGTACATTTGATGCAGATCTTTTGTGGTGGAGCAGGTGACAGCAGCATCTGTGGAAAAAACCTGAAAGAAAAATATAAAGTAAGATCATTCTGTTACTTCTAATACAGAAATGAAATGACACTGTGCTGTTAAAATGACTGCTTTTGTTTTGTGTTCGTGCATCTTTGCAGAATCTGAAATGTCTGCAGACTGCTGTGTGCACTGAGGATGGAGAAGATGGAGTGTCATGGGTGAAATGCTCCATCACTGCATCTCCTCTTGTTTTCTCATCAGGACCAGCTGCTGCTGTGGTCTCTTCATCTTCAGTGACCCAAGAGCCAGCGAGAGCATCTAGAGAAAAACCAAAAGACACTGAGGATGTGACTTTGGTCAAGTTTGTTCTGCTGGTTTCTGTTCATACAACATCAGTCAATAAAACCTGAGTTTCAGAAGTTTTTAAAGTATCATCAAATAATGTTACAAAGAATCTGAATGTCAGGCTCCATTGACTGATACTGTATGAACACAAACCAGCAGGAGAAACTTGACCAAAATCACCTTTTGTGTTCAGGCAAAGGATTGAACAGAATGGAGGCAAGTCATTAATGACTGAATTTATATGTTTAGATGACCTGACCCTTTAAAACCCCAAATAGAAACTGTATTAAATGTATGCATGCATTAATATTATAGTAGAACATTTAAGAAAAGAAGCTTTAAGAAATAAGCAGCTTTATTAAGCATTTTTCTGCCCAAGACACAAAAAAAGCATTCACAAAATTCACATTTACATGTATTAATTTGCCAGACACTTTTATCTGAAGTGACTTACAGTGCTGTTATTACAGGACATCAATCCCTCTGGAGTCACCTGGAGTAAAGACACACCGGTGGAGATTGATCCAGAAACCTTCTGCTCACCAGTTCAGTTCACTAAATCACAGAAATAATGAAGCTTTATCAAATTAACATGCAATTGTAAAAATATAAAATTTAATTCAGCAATAAATAGAATGCTGACAACATGACAAAGTGTTTTACTCTGCGTAAGTGTTTTCCAGGTAGTGGTGCTCATGGAGAGCAGACACAGCAGCAGTCAGATCGTCCCGCACATGTTCTCCTGCTCTTATTCAGGGTTGTGTGGTTCAGGGTCTTCATCATGGTCTTCTTCATCCTCTCTGTGCACTCAGACAAGGACTTGATGTCCCTCTCTCATCACGATCAGATTCAGTCTGACTGCAGCAGTGAGGGACCTGATGGACAGATGTGGGTTCACCGTCTGTAAACATTCAAATACAGAACAATTTCTGAATAAAGTTTTGTTTCATGTGTTGTTGACTTGTATTTTATTTATTGTGACGGTTACTTTTATTTATTATTTTACTTGTTTATTCATGTCTCCTGTTGTTGTCAGTAAATAAAATATAGCCTAATTGTTTCATAAACACATACATTAATTCATTACTTGACTGAATATTTAGATGTATTCATCTTAGCTGCATTTGTCTAGTGTGAAGTTATGCATAGATATGAAAAATATATAATTATTATATATATAATTATTAGTCACCATTTATCATTATTATGTTGGCTTGGCAACAAGCCAACATACTGTTATGCTATTTAAACTTATTTTTATGTTGGCTTCATACTGTTATGCTATTTAAACTTATTTTTATTTTTATTTTTATTTTTATGTTGGCTTGGCAACAAGCCAACATACTGTTATGCTATTTAAACTTATTTTTATTTTTATTATGTTGGCTTGGCAACAAGCCAACATACTGTTATGCTATTTAAACTTATTTTTATTTTTATTATTATTCTTCTGAGAAAAAAAATTCTGAACGCTACTCCTCCTAGGGCTTTAAAGCCACAAGCCCCAAACTCGGCAGACACCTGCAGGATAGAGGGGTGGTGTGTGCTATATGTTTTCAGAGTGATCAGACTTAAAGTTTTTTTGTTATTAATTTTTAAATGTAAAAAAAAAAAGAAAAATTGCGCCCCTACAGTTGCAATGAGATTTAGGGGCGGAGTCGGGTTTCGTTTCACTTTTAAACTGGTTAAAAATACTGCTGCTCAGCCCAGGCTGTCTACAAGGAGCTCACAACGAGCGAATTCATTCTTATTTATGACCTTTTAAAAACGCGATTGCACGCAATCCACACCTTAGAACACACCAAGAGCTAAATTCAGATGTTTCTGAACTGTTTAAAGTAATAACATTATATATTCGCGGCAGCCAACTGCTCGCGAGCTGGCAATGTATTTCTCTGAACACTTGAAGTCCACAGAGAATTTACAGCCTTTCACATTAAAACACTGCAGCGAAACGGCACAAAACAATTAGAATAATATATTAAATGGTTTTAAAGTAGTTGTGGCCACTGTCACGCTGGTCTTAGCTGGTTTCTAACTGAATCATCTGGTTAAAAATACTGCTGCTCAGCCCAGGCTGTCTACAAGGAGCTCACAACGAGCGAATTCATTCTTATTTATGACCTTTTAAAAACGCGATTGCACGCAATGTTGCTACCCCACTGAAATGATGGTCTTTGCTCCTTAACTGATGTTTCCAAAAATGTTTAATACGTTGACATTCAAGTAGACACCGTAAGAACTACAAACAAACAAAAACAAACAATACATAAGCCAAATACAAAACCTATCACCACATTATTCATCATACAATGTACAAAATCAATTACCTTATTTCCCTTTTCAGTGAGACGCACAAGTACAATAAAAGGAAGAGAAAGACGTTAAACTGCAGGCTGCGTCCTTCACAAAGCACACACAAACAGCGGAAATGTGTCGCTCTTTATACAGGTCCATTTGCGCATTAAGTGAATTTCATAATAAAAGTCCTTTAACTGCTCTGTACAAAAAAAGGGTCAATGCAATACAGACTTCATATCTGGTTAACAAATTGGCAGTCCGTTACACTCCCACCAAATCATGAGTCACAATACACAAATGATTTCAAAAATACCATGACCCACAATACATTGCATATAAAAATACATAGTTATGGAAAACAACAAAAGAAAAAAAAAAAGAAAAGAAAAAGGAAAGAAAAGGAATTAACAAGCCTCCAACAGTAAAACCAACTTCTGGACTGGACGTTCAATCACAGAAGGCTTACTAAGACCTTGTAGATTTTTCTCCAAATTTTTATCACCAAGATGTACCCGAACTCTCCTCACAAGTCCATCTGAATCTATGGTAGTTTCTACAACCCTACCTAAAGACCATTTATGCCTGGGTAGATCACTGTCCTTGACAATCACTATATCTCCTACTAACAGATTTCTCCTAGGGGTATGCCAGCGCTGTCTAACAGAAATATTAGCAAGATATTCTTTGCGCCAGCGACTCCAAAATTGTTCAGCAAGATATTGGACATGGCGCCATCTTTTCCTGGCATATAGATCTTCTCTAGTGAACTTGCCTGGAGGTGGTAAAGCAATAGTGGATTTCATTGTAAGAAAATGATTTGGTGTTATTGGTTCAAGACTATTTGGATCACTTAAATTGTCGACAGTGAGTGGACGACTGTTTACAATTGACATTGCTTCATAAAGGAATGATCGTAAAGAAGAATCATCAATTCGTTCTGAAGCCATCAAAAGTGTAGACTGAAGAACACTTCTAACCGTCCTAATCTGTCGTTCCCATACACCTCCTGCATGACTTGCACCTGGTGCGTTCAATACGAAGTCACACTGATTCTCAACTAGAAAATAATTCAGTTTCTCAACGTCAAGTTCTTTGAGGGCTGCAGTTAACTCATTCTTTGCACCCACAAAGTTACTTCCTTGATCAGATCTAATCTGCCGAACTGCTCCACGTAAAGCAATAAAACAACGCAAGCCATTAATAAAGGAATCCGTTGACAAAGAATCAATCATTTCAATGTGAATGGCACGGGAAGACAGACAGGTAAAGATCAATCCATATCTTTTATACACCTTTCGTCCTTGTTTCACAGAAAATGGACCGAAACAGTCCATACCATAGTAAGTAAATGGGGGCGAGGGATTCACTCTCTCTGAAGGCAAGTCAGCCATCCTTTGCTCTTCCACTGGTCGTCTATGTTTTCTACAGGTGACACAATTATGCACATAAGATGCTACAGCACGATTAATGCCAGGGATCCAAAAACCCTTTGAACGGATTTCATTGATGGTAAACCCTTTACCTTGATGCTTGACTTTTTCATGGCAATCAGCTATGATCAACCTTGTAATATGATGGTTTTTTGGGAATAATTACAGGATGTTTAAGTGAATGACAAAGAGAAGAGTTACTTAGTCGTCCTCCCACCTTAAGCACACCATCGCTGTCAAGAAATGGGTTGAGGTTGTACAATTCATTACGAGATGACAACTGGGCACCTTTACTTAACACCTTCAGTTCGGTGTGGAACACATGTTTTTGTAAGAGTTTCACTATTAGGCACTCTGCACGTTCTCGCTCCTCAACTGTAGAAAGACCACTTGATTTATCCTTGTTAATTCGTCGTTGAATGCGTGCAATTGCTCTGACCACATGAGACCAAGATGAAAACTTGCACAAGTGATTTACAATACTTCCCTGCTCCACAACCTTTGTGTTAAGCGTTTGAAAACTTCTGACTTCAGAGTCACTTAATTGTAATTCTGGAACTTCACTAGGTGAAAGGGCAATTTCCTTATTCCACAAGAACCCTGGCCCTGTGAACCAGTTAGACGAGATCAATTCATCCACAGTGAGACCCCTTGAGACATGATCCGCAGGATTATCCTTTGTTGGAACATATCTCCATTGCTGCGGCACAGTGCTTAAATGAATCCGTTGTACTCTATTAGCAACAAAAGTGTGGAATCGTCTGGCCTCATTATTAATATATCCCAGAACAACCTTGGAGTCGGTCCAGAAAAATTCGGTGATGTCAGTATATCGAAGCTCTTCTTTTAGGATTCTACTGACACTTACTGAAACAACTGCAGCTGTTAACTCCAACCTTGGGATAGTTGTAATCTTTATCGGGGACACGCGAGACTTTGCCATTGCAAGGGCAACATGAACATCTTCTCTTTCATTTTTCAATCTCAGATATGAGCACTGTCCATATCCACTAGTACTAGCATCTGAAAAATGATGCAGCTCTACTTCCTTCACCTTTCCAAACTCAGGAGGAGCATATTTGCGGGGAAGAATCACTTTCTTCAAGTTGCTCAAATCCCTTTTCCAACACTCCCACCTTGGCTGCAACTCAAGACTCAGTGTATCATCCCAGCCTATACCCTGTCTGCATACTTCCTGGAGTATCTTCTTTCCACGGAGGATGAATGGAGCTAAGAAGCCTAATGGGTCGTACAGTGATGCAATAATAGATAAGATTCCGCGTCGAGTTACTGGCTGCTCCTTGAGACATACACCAAACTGAAAGCAGTCACGTTCCACATTCCACTGAATCCCCAGTGTTCGCTCTACCAAAGAGTCATCAAATAAAAGGTCAGATTCTCTTATATCATTAGCACGTTCTGAAGGAGGGATACTTTCCAAGACCGCTTTATCACTGGACACAAATTTGTGAAGTCTAAGACCACCAATAGCACAAAGTTCTCGGGCTTCTCGTGCAAGCTGAATTGCATCCTCTGTTGTCTGTACACTTGTAACACCATCATCTACATAAAAATTGTTCATTACAAAGTCAAAGCCCAAGGGATACTGATCTCTACTACCTTCAGCCAAATGCCTCAATCCATAATTCACACATCCTGGAGATGAAGACGCTCCAAAGAGATGAACTTTCATTCTGTATTCTTGAGGTTGTTCTTTCAAATCTCCATTTCTCCACCACAAGAATCGCAGAAAGTCTCTATCTGCCTTACACACATGGAACTGATGGAACATTTTCTCTACATCACATATTAAAGCAACAGGGTGTTGACGAAATCGGAGAAGAATACCCGTCAAATTGTTCATCAAATCAGGTCCTTGAAGGAGATAATCATTTAAGCTGATTCCATCATACCTCGCAAAACAATCAAAAACAACTCTCAATTTGTCTGGTTTCTTAGGGTGGTAAACACCGTGATGGGGAACATACCACTTGTTGCCTTCAATCCCAACATCTTGAACTTCTTCTGCCTCTCCCCTTTCAATCACATCTTCCATAAATTTCACATAATGCTCCCTATACCTTTGATCCTTTAATAATTTTCTCTTCAAATGATTAAGTCTCACAAGGGCAAGTTGTCTATTGTCTGGTAGCTTAGGTCTTTCTTTAAAGGGTAGAGGCATTTCATAGTGTCCAGTACAATTCTTCCTTATACCATCACTTAATTTATTCAAAAACGTGATGTCATCTTGAGATAAAGTTTTGTCGTCATCATTAACATCCTTAAAATCAGATTCCAAGACACGAATGGCATCTGCTGGAGTCAGTGGAGGAATTTCCTTAACAGAAAGTCTATGACAAATACCTGTGACACTAGAAGAGTCGGGGCAAGGTAATGAAGGTCCAACAATGCTCCAACCTAGATCAGTTTTGACAGCATAGGGTTCATCATTACTTCCTAGGATCACTTGTCTTGGCGCCAATGCCCTGGCACAATTATATCCAATCAAAAGCCCAGCATCACAGTCCTTCAAAGAGGGCATCTCATAAATAATTGCAGAAAGATGATTCCAAAGCTTAGCCGTTTCACATGTGGGTATGTGTGCCTGGTTAACTGGTATACAGTCTTTAGTATAGACAGGGGGGAGTTCAATATAAGTGGCAGAGCTGTAACCTCTTACACGAAGTCCTGAAATCCTTTCACTCTTCAGACATGGTAGTCAATTTTAACCTTACAGGAGATTTATCTACCTGCAGGACATTACTTACTTCTTGATCAATAAAGGTTGTATCGCTTTGTGAATCAAGCAAGGCATAAACTATTTTTTCTGTACTCACATCTTTGCTTGATGATACCCATACTGGTACAACCATTGATGTATAGGATGATCCCTTTCCAGACACACTTAAGGACACAGCAGCTGTCGAGTCATCAGACCTTGAATCAGATGATGTTACAGGGACTGACCGTTCTCCTTTGATGTAATTGTCATCATGAAAGCAAGTAGGATGTTTCCCTTTGCATGTGTTACAGAAAAGACGATGGCGACAATCTCTAACCCTATGTCCAATCTTCAGGCATCCATAACAAATATTATTTTCCTTCACATATTCCCGCCGTTCTACTAGTGTCTTGGCCATCAGTTTGGAACAGTCGCAAAGCTGATGTTTAGGATCTTGACAAAACACACAGGGAGGTTTAGTATTTTTCTTTATACTCCTTTGTCTATCATGCCCCATGTCAGTTTGAGTATTAAGGACATTAACCTTATTTCCTTTAGACTCTCTAAAATTTCGTTTCTCAACAGATACTAAACTGAGAGCATAAGATGACGTGACCGGATTACAACCAATCTCTGCCTCTAATGAAACAAATGCTGCAAAGGCCTTAAAGTCGGGGAAATCCTTATGGTCTCTCAAGGTTTGTGTAACCTGTCGATTCCAACGTGAAGCAGCCCATTCAGGAAGTTTTTGAACTAACCTTTGGTTTTCCTCGCAGTCATTTAAAATTTGTAGATTTGCAACATGAACCATGGCATCTTGACATGCATTCAGAAAATCTGAAAACTCTCGGAGTCCAACAGCATCCCTTGGCTGAATTTTAGGCCAGTTTGCAAGCTTCTGTCGAAAGGCACGTTGTATCACAAATGGTTGACCATACCTTTGATCTAATCTGCTCCAGGCATCCGTATATGCTTCGTTGTCACTCCTATAGAAAGTGCCATCCAAGGCTTTGCGTGCCGATCCACCCACATACCTTTTCAGATAATAAAGTTTGTCAGCAGCAGATATACTCTTTCGATCAATCAGTGACATAAAGGAAGCCTTCCACTCAACATACTGAATGGGATCACCATTAAATACAAAGGGCTCTGGAGCTGGCAGTCTGTTCAAATTTATACTATCTTGCATGGCTTGAATAAGAGAAGGCAGTTCATTTTGAGATGAGGAAATTAATTTATTTGCAGGTTGGCTAGAAGAAATCTGAGGCAAGCAATGCTGTTCTCCAACAGTGTAGTTGGTTGCAGGATTTGTGTCAACTTCTTGCACTGCCATCCGATTATAGGCCTCAAACCTAGCTTGTGCTACTCTTAAATCCTTTTCTGCCTGTAACTTCTCCAATTCACGTTTTTGCACATTCAAGTCTCTCTCTTGTTTGTCTCTTAACTCTTGAATCTTCTCCTTCTGTTTATTTTCCTCCATTAGTATATTATACTCAACTTCCTTTGCAGCCAGCTCTGCAGCTGCTTCAGCTTGTTTTGAAGTTCCAAGTGAAGATACAGTATGATGACTTAACTGAGTAGTAGACCTATGACTAATTCGGGTGACAGTGGAGCCATAGATAGAACGAGCATAACTAGATTCAAGTAATTCCCTTAAGCGATGTTTTGCTTGTTCTGAATCAAACTCATCAATGCCTGATATTCTTTCATAGGCGACCTTAATTATATCTATTGTCACTGCCTCACAAGCATCGATACGTCGTCTCAATTCAGTAGATGGTGTAACATGGTCTCTAACTTCAACATAGAGCTGCATAACATTCTCCTTTCCCTCTTCCAAAATATCAATAAGAGATGCTATCTGGCTCTCAGTGATATCAGATTTGAGTTGATCTCTAGCCTTACGTGCTAACATTTTCCATTTTTCATACATGGAAAGAAGCTTTCTTTCCTTCCTTTGAATTTCTTCCTTTTGTAATGCAAGCATTTTTGGAGTTAGATTACGTGGACGAACAGAACGTCGGGGAGCTTGAGATTCTTCTAAAGTTTCTTGAAGTTTACACTTAAGTTCACTCAAAATCTGTTCTTTAGCCTCAATGGTCTCTATTATCTGTTCTCGCTCTAAACTACCTGCTGATGTTTGATACTCATTGTTAAGGGTTTCAATATCGTGTTGGAGAATATTAACCTGCCTTTCACCTTCTACCTTATCAAAAGAAGAATTTAACTCTGTCATTTTAAAATGAACTAATTAACACAACTATAAAATATGTCCAGCACTATTATAAGGTGATTTCAATTTCCAAACAGCATAAATGACGGTCTCAAACATTAGAAACAACAATATAAAAATATCCCTTTTTGAATAAACATTTCTTAAAACAAAAATATATTATCTTCAAAACAACAAACGATTTGACAATCTCTTTCAGGGTCACTATAAAAATGTTCAAACCCTTTTCTTTTTAACCTTGAAGGGAAGGTCTTGTAACAGTCAAGTGTTTCACCTTGCTATCCGTTTGCTGTTGTAAAAGTGTGTCGAAGAATAAACGTCACCTGAAGAACACAGCCTTTCACAATCCGTAGTGTGTCGATTAATCCTCCTTTCAACCGTTGTGATTCATAAACGAAACTCGTTCAACCATCAGAAATCGATCCTCTGCACGTGAACACTCACTCCTTAAAGACCCGTCAACATGGACACCGGTCATCAATGCAGCAGGCTTCGACGACGAATGGATAAGTTCTTACTGTTGCTACCCCACTGAAATGATGGTCTTTGCTCCTTAACTGATGTTTCCAAAAATGTTTAATACGTTGACATTCAAGTAGACACCGTAAGAACTACAAACAAACAAAAACAAACAATACATAAGCCAAATACAAAACCTATCACCACATTATTCATCATACAATGTACAAAATCAATTACCTTATTTCCCTTTTCAGTGAGACGCACAAGTACAATAAAAGGAAGAGAAAGACGTTAAACTGCAGGCTGCGTCCTTCACAAAGCACACACAAACAGCGGAAATGTGTCGCTCTTTATACAGGTCCATTTGCGCATTAAGTGAATTTCATAATAAAAGTCCTTTAACTGCTCTGTACAAAAAAAGGGTCAATGCAATACAGACTTCATATCTGGTTAACAAATTGGCAGTCCGTTACACGCAATCCACACCTTAGAACACACCAAGAGCTAAATTCAGATGTTTCTGAACTGTTTAAAGTAATAACATTATATATTCGCGGCAGCCAACTGCTCGCGAGCTGGCAATGTATTTCTCTGAACACTTGAAGTCCACAGATAATTTACAGCCTTTCACATTAAAACACTGCAGCGAAACGGCACAAAACAATTAGAATAATATATTAAATGGTTTTAAAGTAGTTTTGGCCACTGTCACGCTGGTCTTAGCTGGTTTCTAACTGAATCATCAGGCTGAACGTCACAGTGAGTTCGCGATGTATTTCTCTGAACACTTGAAGTACACATTTACAGCCTCTCACATTAAAACACTGCAGCGTCCGAGCATTCAACACATCAAGTTGGCTTCAGCCCCGCGCTGCGGGAAACTGAACTGAGCAGCTGATGGCGCGTGTGCACGAGAGAGAGCCGCGCGTATCGCGGACAGGGACAGCAACACTGAACAGAGCTGTCGTTAAGGACGTTCACTTCCTCCTGGACCTGAACGAACAAATTCAAATCGCAGTTTAAATAAACAGAAAAAAGAGCGAAAAGCAAAAGAGCTCAATTCAGCAGCGCGGTGTTCTGGTGTTCAGGGAGCAAGCAAAGACGCGTCTCAAAGTCTTCTTGCTTTTGTACCGACAACAAATACATACAAAATATGTCGAAATACCCGTGTTGGAAAGTGTGTTCGAATAAGTATGTGGTTATGTCTTAAGTGAAAGTAAAGATTTGCAAAAAAAAAATCGGATGTGTATCATCATAATGGATGCGTTTGTCTCTTAAAGGGACCGCGCCTAATTTACTAGCTCTGCTGTCAGAGTCTTTAATGTATGAAAATGAAAGTAAATCACTCACTGCTCTTGACTGAATTACCTTGTAGTACAAGAATTTATCCAAAGTCAATCCAAAAATCAGATAGAATTGTTTTACTAGTGGGTGCAGGCCACTAGTTCATTTATGTAAGTGAGTATGGCAAAATAGTGATCTGTGAAATATTATACCCACTAATTCTTCATACTGTAGGCTACCAGTGAAATTGATTTAAAAAAATAATAATTAAGGACCTGCCCATGTTTTGCTTAAGTGTTTCTTTCTTTAATTGTTAATGCAACCTTTTCACACCACAGACTGAACCAAATTAAGCATTTCTTGCTTGGTAACTGTTCAACAAAGTATTGATAGTTGTGTAAATATTGTCATACTGACAGTCTGAAGTTTTGGTTGATTCCATTACATATCTTTTTATCAAAGTTATCCGAAATTATCAAGATGAATTTGTTCTGAGTTATTGTCATATATTATTACCAGTTTCTAAACTACAGCAAATAAACTGTGATTATGTGAGAAATGTTGAAGGTGTCTGAATACATTTTGGTTTGATTGTGTATTTTATCTTACAGTGAAGACTATGCAGTGCTATTTTACATTAACAAAAACAAACTTAAAAAAATTTAAACATTATGTAAATAGCACAAATAAATAAATAGAATGAACATACAGTACAAATTAAACAATTTTAAACAGTGTGTAACTGCATCATCTATACAAACCATTGTGCTTGGACCCCTTATGATCTCCTTGATTTAAAATGCATTGTTTCAGTTATCTTGTGTGTCGTTGCCCACAACGTGACGGTGGCAGGACTGTGAAATACATACACGAGAAAAATAGGCATGACTTATTTCACATCCAGCTAGACAAGCCTGTCATAGCTGTTATCATAGCCCAGGCTTTTTATTAAAAAAAGAAAACAGCAAGGGAGCATGGAAAAAGACTGTTGCAGGTGTATTTTTTTATGGCATTATTATTTGTATTAATTTTGCAGCGGGGCAACTCAATGTTGGGCACACAAGTACTTTGGCTCTTTTGCTCCATGGCCAAGATGGCCAAGCCAACATCAAAGTTAGTTCACTAACTTTTAATTCTAGTTATGTTGGCTTGGCAACAAGCCAACATACTGTTATGCTATTTAAACTTATTTTTATTATTTTTATGTTGGCTTGGCAACAAGCCAACATACTGTTATGCTATTTAAACTTATTTTTATTTTTTTTATTATTATTCTTCTGAGAAAAAAATTCTGAACGCTACTCCTCCTAGGGCTTTAAAGCCACAAGCCCCAAACTCGGCAGACACCTGCGGGATAGAGGGGTGGTGTGTGCTATATCTTTTCAGAGTGATCAGACTTCAAGTTTTTTTTTTATTAATTTTTAAATGTAAAAATTGTCTGAGAAAAATTGCGCCCCTACAGTTGCAATGAGATTTAGGGGAGGGGAGCAGTCAGACGAGAGAAGAATCGCTGCTGCTCAGCTCAGGCTGTCTACACGGAGCCGACAACAAGCGAATTCATTCCTATTTAAGACATTTTAAAAACGCTATTGCACGCAATCCACACATTAGAACACACCAAGAGCTAAATTGAGATGTTTCTGAACTGTTTAAAGTAATAACATGATATATTCGCGGAAGCCAACTGCTCGCGAGCTGGCGATGTATTTCTCTGAACACTTGAAGTCCACAGAGAATTCACAGCCTTTCACATTAAAACACTGCAGCGAAACGGCACAAAACAATTAGAAGAATATATTACACACATGAAAATGAGTGTTTATATGTGCTTGTGAGATTTCTCTGTCAGTCTGAACGTCGCAGCGATGGCTCAGCGTTGCATAACATGGTAAAGCAGGGAGCTACACTGAGACCAAAAGGGTCGCAGGCATCACTGATTATTTTTGTACCTACTTATGTGTTATGCTATGATTTAATATGACCATTTATTAAAACAGAAATGTGTATTTTAAGAATACGTTTTATAACGTGCTCCGAGCATTCAACACATCATGTTGGCTTCAGCCCAGCGCTGCGGGAAACTGATGGCGCGTGTGCACGAGAGAGAGCCGTGCGTCTCGCAGACAGGGACAGCAACACACTGACAAGCTAAACCAACATATGTTAATTATTATTACCCGATCGGATCTCATTAATACATTATGTCTCAGGCCAAAGAACCGAGAGAAAGACGAGAGAAATGAGCACTTCATCAGCAGCCCATATGACAGCGTAATACAGTTTATGAATACTGGAAGGAAAAAAAGTCAGGACAGCCTTTTAAATTAAAACAGTGCAGCGAATCAACACAAAACAATTCTAAGAATATATTATAGAGATCAAAATGAGTGCTTGTGTGATTTTTTTTTTTTGTCTTAGGTGAAAATAACATCCATCTCTCCAGCTTCAGAGGACAGTGGTCGGTAGATCGGTCAAATCAAGTACACGATTACTTCAAAATTCATAATAGCTTGACTTGAGAGTTATTTAGTAATTAATGTCAGGAGTGCAAAATAATAAATCCGTATTATGCCACATTTTGAATAGAAATTCACCACTCATTCATATTCAGTTACATATCTGATTAGTACAGGTGTTAGGGCTCATTAATAATTTATTTCTGGGCAGAGAGCAGTAAAAAGGACGAGACAAGAATCACGGCTGATCAGCTCATTGTCTAAACGGAGCTCACAACGAGCGAATTTATTCTTATTTAAGACCTTTTTAAAACATGTTATTACTTTAAACAGTTCAGAAACATCTGAATTTAGCTCTTGGTGTGTTCTAATGGGTAGATTGCGTGCAATCGCCGATATAATTTAATTTGAAAAGGTCTTAAATAAGAATAAATTCGCTCCCTTGGTCGCAGCCTTGGTCTGCTCTGATCTTCATTTACAAACACGTCATTAAAATGAACTGTAACTCCATGAATACACAACGAAGAGACATGAGAGATATATCTATAGAAAGCTTGACATGTCTACTTTTAAACCAAACAAGTGCTGCCGAACAAATATTCTGTGATAAAGTAATCCATATCAAAACAACGCAATGTCCTTTTTTCACGTCTAATGTGTATGGAAGGCCAAGAGGGTCAAATACACGTGAAAAATCAGCGGGTATTTAACGTGTATTTCACGTGTTAAATACACGTGAAGTAAACGTTAAAAATCAGTTCGAAGAGGTCAATGTCATTGCCTGCTGAGGACTTGGGTCAAACCACTTCTGTGAGCTTAGAGGGCTGTACCATTCATAGACAGGCAACCACCATTTAACATGCTATAGATCAGCTTATTCAGCCTTATTATTTAGTCTTTTTTCTTTTCTGTTTTGTATAGCCTATAGAAATAATATATTTAAGTTTCAGTTTTATTAAAAAATTATTTTATAATAAATATTAATAAACATTTTGTGGTGATAGTATAAAGTTTATAAAAGTTACAGTATTTTGTAATGAAACAGGACTTTTTGTTTTGCTCTTGACACGTCTAAGTATACTATATATAGTGTCCCTTCTTAAATTTTTCAGTAATGTGTGATAACTTAAAATATGTTGTCAGTACTATTAAAATAAGATTAAATTGAATGGTATTTAGGAGATTATGGTTTTTGCATGACTTATTTTGCATTCAGCTAGACAACCCTGTCTTAGCTGTTATCATAGCTTAGGCCTTTTATTAAAAAAGAAAACAGCAATGGACCATGGAAAAAGACTGTTGCAGGTGTATTTTTTTATTTACATTACACTTACATTTATTCATTTAGCTGACGCTTTTATCCAAAGCGACTTACAATTGTTATATATGTCAGAGGTCGCACACCTCTGGAGCAACTAGAGGTTGAGTGTCTTGCTCAGGGACACATTGGTATTTTATGGTATTATTATTTTATTTTTTTGCAGTGGGGCAACTCAAGAATGTTGGGCACACAAGTACTGTGGCTCTTTTGCCCCATGGCCAAGATGGCCAAGCCAACATCAAAGTTAGTTCACTAACTTTTAATTCTAGTTTTTATTATTATTCTTCTGAGAAAAAAAAATCTGAACGCTACTCCTCCTAGGGCTTTAAAGCCACAAGCCCCAAACTCGGCAGACACCTGCGGGATAGAGGGGTGGTGTGTGCTATATCTTTTCAGAGTGATCAGACTTAAAGTTTTTTTGTTATTAATTTTTAAATGTAAAAATTGTCTGAGAAAAATTGCGCCCCTACAGTTGCAATGAGATTTAGGGGAGGGGAGCAGTCAGACGAGAGAAGAATCGCTGCTGCTCAGCTCAGGCTGTCTACACGGAGCCGACAACAAGCGAATTCATTCCTATTTAAGACATTTTAAAAACGCTATTGCACGCAATCCACACGTTAGAACACACCAAGAGCTAAATTGAGATGTTTCTGAACTGTTTAAAGTAATAACATGATATATTCGCGGCAGCCAACTGCTCGCGAGCTGGCGATGTATTTCTCTGAACACTTGAAGTCCACATTTACAGCCTTTCACATTAAAACACTGCAGCGAAACGGCACAAAACAATTTGAATAATATATTAAATGGTTTTAAAGTAGTTTTGGCCACTGTCACGCTGGTCTTAGCTGGTTTCTAACTGAATCATCAGGCGGAACGTCACAGTGAGCTCGCGCTTCAGCCCCGCGCTGCGGGAAACAACTGAGCAGCTGATGGCGCGTGTGCACGAGTAAAACACTGCAGCGAAACGGCACAAAACAATTTGAATAATATATTAAATGGTTTTAAAGTAGTTTTGGCCACTGTCACGCTGGTCTTAGCTGGTTTCTAACTGAATCATCAGGCGGAACGTCACAGTGAGCTCGCGCTTCAGCCCCCCGCTGCGGGAAACAACTGAGCAGCTGATGGCGCGTGTGCACGAGAGAGAGCCGCGCGTATCGCGGACAGGGACAGCAACACTGAACAGAGCTGCCGTTCAGGACGTTCACTTCCTCCTGGACCTGAACGAACAAATTCAAATCGCAGTTTAAATAAACAGAAAAAAGAGCGAAAAGCAAAAGAGCTCAATTCAGCAGCGCGGTGTTCTGGTGTTCAGGGAGCAAGCAGAGACGCGTCTCAAAGTCTTCTTGCTTTTGTACCGACAACAAATACATACAAAATATGTCGAAATACCCGTGTTGGAAAGTGTGTTCGAATAAGTATGTGGTTATGTCTTAAGTGAAAGTAAAGATTTGCAAAAAAAAAAATCGGATGTGTATCATCATAATGGATGCGTTTGTCTCTTAAAGGGACCGCGCCTAATTTACTAGCTCTGCTGTCAGAGTCTTTAATGTATGAAAATGAAAGTAAATCACTCACTGCTCTTGACTGAATTACCTTGTAGTACAAGAATTTATCCAAAGTCAATCCAAAAATCAGATAGAATTGTTTTACTAGTGGGTGCAGGCCACTAGTTCATTTATGTAAGTGAGTATGGCAAAATAGTGATCTGTGAAATATTATACCCACTAATTCTTCATACAGTAGGCTACCAGTGAAATTTATTTAAAAAAATAATAATTAAGGACCTGCCCATTTTTTGCTTAAGTGTTTCTTTCTTTAATTGTTAATGCAACCTTTTCACACCACAGACTGAACCAAATGAAGCATTTCTTGCTTGGTAACTGTTCAACAAAGTATTGATAGTTGTGTAAATATTGTCATACTGACAGTCTGAAGTTTTGGTTGATTCCATTACATATCTTTTTATCAAAGTTATCCGAAATTATCAAGATGAATTTGTTCTGAGTTATTGTCATATATTATTACCAGTTTCTAAACTACAGCAAATAAACTGTGATTATGTGAGAAATGTTGAAGGTGTCTGAATACATTTTGGTTTGATTGTGTATTTTATCTTACAGTGAAGACTATGCAGTGCTATTTTACATTAACAAAAACAAACTTAAAAAAAGTAAACATTATGTAAATAGCACAAATAAATAAATAGAATGAACATACAGTACAAATTAAACAATTTTAAACAGTGTGTAACTGCATCATCTATACAAACCATTGTGCTTGGACCCCTTATGATCTCCTTGATTTAAAATGCATTGTTTCAGTAATCTTGTGTGTCGTTGCCCACAACGCGACGGTGGCAGGACTGTGAAATACATACACGAGAAAAATAGGCATGACTTATTTCACATCCAGCTAGACAACCCTGTCATAGCTGTTATCATAGCCCAGGCTTTTTATTAAAAAAATAAAACAGCAAGGGAGCATGGAAAAAGACTGTTGCAGGTGTATTTTTTTATGGCATTATTATTTGTATTAATTTTGCAGCGGGGCAACTCAATGTTGGGCACACAAGTACTTTGGCTCTTTTGCTCCATGGCCAAGATGGCCAAGCCAACATCAAAGTTAGTTCACTAACTTTTAATTCTAGTTATGTTGGCTTGGCAACAAGCCAACATACTGTTATGCTATTTAAACTTATTTTTATTTTTATTTTTATTTTTTTTATTATTATTCTTCTGAGAAAAAAAATTCTGAACGCTACTCCTCCTAGGGCTTTAAAGCCACAAGCCCCAAACTCGGCAGACACCTGCGGGATAGAGGGGTGGTGTGTGCTATATCTTTTCAGAGTGATCAGACTTAAAGTTTTTTTGTTATTAATTTTTAAATGTAAAAATTGTCTGAGAAAAATTGCGCCCCTACAGTTGCAATGACATTTAGGGGAGGGGAGCAGTCAGACGAGAGAAGAATCGCTGCTGCTCAGCTCAGGCTGTCTACACGGAGCCGACAACAAGCGAATTCATTCCTATTTAAGACATTTTAAAAACGCTATTGCACGCAATCCACACGTTAGAACACACCAAGAGCTAAATTGAGATGTTTCTGAACTGTTTAAAGTAATAACATGATATATTCGCGGCAGCCAACTGCTCGCGAGCTGGCGATGTATTTCTCTGAACACTTGAAGTCCACATTTACAGCCTTTCACATTAAAACACTGCAGCGAAACGGCACAAAACAATTTGAATAATATATTAAATGGTTTTAAAGTAGTTTTGGCCACTGTCACGCTGGTCTTAGCTGGTTTCTAACTGAATCATCATGCGGAACGTCACAGTGAGCTCGCGCTTCAGCCCCGCGCTGCGGGAAACAACTGAGCAGCTGATGGCGCGTGTGCACGAGTAAAACACTGCAGCGAAACGGCACAAAACAATTTGAATAATATATTAAATGGTTTTAAAGTAGTTTTGGCCACTGTCACGCTGGTCTTAGCTGGTTTCTAACTGAATCATCAGGCGGAACGTCACAGTGAGCTCGCGCTTCAGCCCCGCGCTGCGGGAAACAACTGAGCAGCTGATGGCACGTGTGCACGAGAGAGAGCCGCGCGTATCGCGGACAGGGACAGCAACACTGAACAGAGCTGCCGTTCAGGACGTTCACTTCCTCCTGGACCTGAACGAACAAATTCAAATCGCAGTTTAAATAAACAGAAAAAAGAGCGAAAAGCAAAAGAGCTCAATTCAGCAGCGCGGTGTTCTGGTGTTCAGGGAGCAAGCAGAGACGCGTCTCAAAGTCTTCTTGCTTTTGTACCGACAACAAATACATACAAAATATGTCGAAATACCCGTGTTGGAAAGTGTGTTCGAATAAGTATGTGGTTATGTCTTAAGTGAAAGTAAAGATTTGCAAAAAAAAAAAATCGGATGTGTATCATCATAATGGATGCGTTTGTCTCTTAAAGGGACCGCGCCTAATTTACTAGCTCTGCTGTCAGAGTCTTTAATGTATGAAAATGAAAGTAAATCACTCACTGCTCTTGACTGAATTACCTTGTAGTACAAGAATTTATCCAAAGTCAATCCAAAAATCAGATAGAATTGTTTTACTAGTGGGTGCAGGCCACTAGTTCATTTATGTAAGTGAGTATGGCAAAATAGTGATCTGTGAAATATTATACCCACTAATTCTTCATACAGTAGGCTACCAGTGAAATTTATTTAAAAAAATAATAATTAAGGACCTGCCCATGTTTTGCTTAAGTGTTTCTTTCTTTAATTGTTAATGCAACCTTTTCACACCACAGACTGAACCAAATGAAGCATTTCTTGCTTGGTAACTGTTCAACAAAGTATTGATAGTTGTGTAAATATTGTCATACTGACAGTCTGAAGTTTTGGTTGATTCCATTACATATCTTTTTATCAAAGTTATCCGAAATTATCAAGATGAATTTGTTCTGAGTTATTGTCATATATTATTACCAGTTTCTAAACTACAGCAAATAAACTGTGATTATGTGAGAAATGTTGAAGGTGTCTGAATACATTTTGGTTTGATTGTGTATTTTATCTTACAGTGAAGACTATGCAGTGCTATTTTACATTAACAAAAACAAACTTAAAAAAAGTAAACATTATGTAAATAGCACAAATAAATAAATAGAATGAACATACAGTACAAATTAAACAATTTTAAACAGTGTGTAACTGCATCATCTATACAAACCATTGTGCTTGGACCCCTTATGATCTCCTTGATTTAAAATGCATTGTTTCAGTAATCTTGTGTGTCGTTGCCCACAACGCGACGGTGGCAGGACTGTGAAATACATACACGAGAAAAATAGGCATGACTTATTTCACATCCAGCTAGACAACCCTGTCATAGCTGTTATCATAGCCCAGGCTTTTTATTAAAAAAATAAAACAGCAAGGGAGCATGGAAAAAGACTGTTGCAGGTGTATTTTTTATGGCATTATTATTTGTATTAATTTTGCAGCGGGGCAACTCAATGTTGGGCACACAAGTACTTTGGCTCTTTTGCTCCATGGCCAAGATGGCCAAGCCAACATCAAAGTTAGTTCACTAACTTTTAATTCTAGTTTTTATTATTATTCTTCTGAGAAAAAAAATTCTGAACGCTACTCCTCCTAGGGCTTTAAAGCCACAAGCCCCAAACTCGGCAGACACCTGCGGGATAGAGGGGTGGTGTGTGCTATATCTTTTCAGAGTGATCAGACTTAAAGTTTTTTTTTTATTAATTTTTAAATGTAAAAATTGTCTGAGAAAAATTGCGCCCCTACAGTTGCAATGAGATTTAGGGGAGGGGAGCAGTCAGACGAGAGAAGAATCGCTGCTGCTCAGCTCAGGCTGTCTACACGGAGCCGACAACAAGCGAATTCATTCCTATTTAAGACATTTTAAAAACGCTATTGCACGCAATCCACACGTTAAAACACACCAAGAGCTAAATTGAGATGTTTCTGAACTGTTTAAAGTAATAACATGATATATTCGCGGCAGCCAACTGCTCGCGAGCTGGCGATGTATTTCTCTGAACACTTGAAGTCCACATTTACAGCCTTTCACATTAAAACACTGCAGCGAAACGGCACAAAACAATTAGAAGAATATATTACACACATGAAAATGAGTGTTTATATGTGCTTGTGAGATTTCTCTGTCAGTCTGAACGTCGCAGCGATTGCTCAGCGTTGCATAACATGGTAAAGCAGGGAGCTACACTGAGACCAAAAGGGTCGCAGGCATCACTGATTATTTTTGTACCTACTTATGTGTTATGCTATGATTTAATATGACCATTTATTAAAACAGAAATGTGTATTTTAAGAATACGTTTTATAACGTGCTCCGAGCATTCAACACATCAAGTTGGCTTCAGCCCCGCGCTGCGGGAAACTGAACTGAGCAGCTGATGGCGCGTGTGCACGAGAGAGAGCCGCGCGTATCGCGGACAGGGACAGCAACACACTGACAAGCTAAACCAACATATGTTATTATTACCCGATCTGATCTCATTAATACATTATGTCTCAGGCCAAAGAACCGAGAGAAAGACGAGAGAAATGAGCACTTCATCAGCAGCCCATATGACAGCGTAATACAGTTTATGAATACTGGAAGGAAAAAAAGTCACGACAGCCTTTTAAATTAAAACAGTGCAGCGAATCAACACAAAACAATTATAAAAATATATTATAGAGATCAAAATGAGTGCTTGTGTGATTTTTTTTTTGTCTTAGGTGAAAATAACATCCATCTCTCCAGCTTCAGAGGACAGTGGTCGGTAGATCGGTCAAATCAAGTGCACAATTACTTCAAAATTCATAATAGCTTGGCGAACATAAACTGTTGAAAAATAAATTGAAAATGGGTAGTATTAATGCTGGATTGAATATTAAAACCCCTTTACTGTCAAACATCGCCGACGGCCCCAGTTTATTATTGTTTCACTTTCACAGCACTTAAACATCACTAGGCTACTTTATCTAGACAAACTGTGCATCAATTGAAAGTTTAAAGACTCAAGCTTCGATATTTGACGAATATTTTGATAAAACGTTGTTGCAGTGAGAGTTATTTAGTAATTTATGTCATGAGTGCAAAATAATAAATCCGTATTATGCAACATTTTGAATAGAAATTCACCACTCATTCATATTCAGTTACATATTTGATTAGTACAGGTGTTAGGGCTCATTAATAATTTATTTCTGGGCAGAGAGCAGTAAAAAGGACGAGACAAGAATCACGGCTGATCAGCTCAGTCATTGTCTAAATGGAGCTCACAACGAGCGAATTTATTCTTCTTTAAGACCTTTTTAAAACATGTTATTACTTTAAACAGTTCAGAAACATCTGAATTTAGCTCTTGGTGTGTTCTAATGGGTAGATTGCGTGCAATCGCCGATATAATTTAATTTGAAAAGGTCTTAAATAAGAATAAATTCGCTCCCTTGGTCGCAGCCTTGGTCTGCGCTGATCTTCATTTACAAACACGTCATTAAAATGAACTGTAACTCCATGAATACACAACGAAGAGACATGAGAGATATATCTATAGAAAGCTTGACATGTTTACTTTTAAACCAAACAAGTGCTGCCGAACAAATATTCTGTGATAAAGTAATCCATATCAAAACAACGCAATGTCGTTTTTTCACGTCTAATGTGTATGGAACCCCAAGAGGGTCAAATATATGTGAAAAATCAGCGGGTATTTAACGTGTATTTCACGTGTTAAATACACGTGAAGTAAACGTTAAAAATCAGTTTGAAGAGGTCAATGTCATTGGCTGCTGAGGACTTGGGTCAAACCACTTCTGTGAGCTTAGAGGGCTGTAGGCTACCATTCATAGACAGGCAACCACCATTTAACATGCTATAGATCAGCTTATTCAGCCTTATTATTTAGTCTTTTTTCTTTTCTGTTTTGTATAGCCTATAGAAATAATATATTTAAGTTTCAGTTTTATGAAATATTTATTTTATAATAAATATTAATAAACATTTTGTGGTGATAGTATAAAGTTTATAAAAGTTACAGTATTTTGTAATGAAACAAGACTTTTTGTTTAGCTCTTGACACGCCTAAGTATACTATAAATAGTGTCCCTTCTTAAATTTTTCAGTAATGTGTGATAACTTAAAATATGTTGTCAGTACTATTAAAATAAGATTAAATTGAATGGTATTTAGGAGATTATGGTTTTTGCATGACTTTTTTGCATTCAGCTAGACAACCCTGTCTTAGCTGTTATCATAGCTTAGGCTTTTTATTAAAAAAGAAAACAGCAATGGACCATGGAAAAAGACTGTTGCAGGTGTATTTTTTTATTTACATTACACTTACATTTATTCATTTAGCTGACGCTTTTATCCAAAGCGACTTACAATTGTTATATATGTCAGAGGTCGCACGCCTCTGGAGCAACTAGAGGTTAAGTGTCTTGCTCAGGGAGACATTGGTATTTTATGGTATTATTATTTTATTTTTTTGCAGCGGGGCAACTCAAGAATGTTGGGCACACAAGTACTGTGGCTCTTTTGCTCCATGGCCAAGATGGCCAAGCCAACATCAAAGTTAGTTCACTAACTTTTAATTCTAGTTATGTTGGCTTGGCAACAAGCCAACATACTGTTATGCTATTTAAACTTATTTTTATTATGTTGGCTTGGCAACAAGCCAACATACTGTTATGCTATTTAAACTTATTTTTATTTTTATTATGTTGGCTTGGCAACAAGCCAACATACTGTTATGCTATTTAAACTTATTTTTATTTTTATTATTATTCTTCTGAGAAAAAAAATTCTGAACGCTACTCCTCCTAGGGCTTTAAAGCCACAAGCCCCAAACTCGGCAGACACCTGCGGGATAGAGGGGTGGTGTGTGCTATATCTTTTCAGAGTGATCAGACTTAAAGTTTTTTTTTTATTAATTTTTAAATGTAAAAATTGTCTGAGAAAAATTGCGCCCCTACAGTTGCAATGAGATTTAGGGGAGGGGAGCAGTCAGACGAGAGAAGAATCGCTGCTGCTCAGCTCAGGCTGTCTACACGGAGCCGACAACAAGCGAATTCATTCCTATTTAAGACATTTTAAAAACGCTATTGCACGCAATCCACACGTTAGAACACACCAAGAGCTAAATTGAGATGTTTCTGAACTGTTTAAAGTAATAACATGATATATTCGCGGCAGCCAACTGCTCGCGAGCTGGCGATGTATTTCTCTGAACACTTGAAGTCCACATTTACAGCCTTTCACATTAAAACACTGCAGCGAAACGGCACAAAACAATTTGAATAATATATTAAATGGTTTTAATGTAGTTTTGGCAACTGTCACGCTGGTCTTAGCTGGTTTCTAACTGAATCATCAGGCGGAACGTCACAGTGAGCTCGCGCTTCAGCCCCGCGCTGCGGGAAACAACTGAGCAGCTGATGGCGCGTGTGCACGAGTAAAACACTGCAGCGAAACGGCACAAAACAATTTGAATAATAATATATAATCTATATTTTCCTATCTATCTATCTATCATCTGACTGTTTCTATCTATCTATCTATCTATCTATCTATCTATCTATCTATCTATCTATCTATCATCTGACTGTTTCTTTCTATCTATCTATCTATCTATCTATCTATCTATCTATCTATCTATCTATCTATGTATCTATCTATCATCTGACTGTTTCTTTCTATCTATCTATCTATCTATCTATGTATCTATCTATCATCTGACTGTTTCTATCTATCTATCTATCTATCTATCTATCTATCTATCTATCTATCTATATATCTATCTATCTATCCTAGCAACATGCTAATCATGCTATAAACATGCTATTGACATGCAAGTAACTGGCTAATCATGCTAGCGACATGCTAGTCACTTGCTAATCATGCTACTAAAATGCTAATCATGCTAGTAACATGCTTATAATGGTAGAAACATGTTAGCGACATGCTAGCAACTTAATAATCATGCTAGCGACATGCTAGTCACCTGCTAATCATGCTACAAACATGCTAGCAACATGCCAGTAACCTGCTAATCATGCTAGAAACATGCTAGCTACATGCTAGTAACTTGGTAATCATGTTACCGACATGCTAGCCACTTGCTAATCATGCTAATAACATGTTAGACACTTGCTAATTATACTAATGACATGCTAGTATCATGATAGCAACATGCTAGTCACTTGCTAAACATTCTAGGAACATGCTAGTCACTTGCTAATCATGCTAGCGACATGCTAATCATTTGCTAATCATGCTAGGTAAATGCTAATAACCTGCTAATCATGCTAAAAACATGCTAGCGACATGCTAGTCACTTGTTAATCATTATAGGAAAATGCTAGTAACACACTAATCATGCTAGAAACATGCTAGTGACATGCTTGTAACTTTTTTAACTTTTCAAACTCTCTAGTCAGGCAACAACTGCTTAAAACTTTCACGCTAGGCTTTCTCAAGCCAACTTAAAGTTTGTCTTAACAAACTTTTTTATCTAGTTATGTTGGCTTGGCAACAAGCCAACATACTGTTATGCTATTTAAACTTATTTTTATTTTTATTATTTTTATTATTATTATTCTTCTGAGAAAAAATTCTGAACGCTACTCCTCCTAGGGCTTTAAAGCCACAAGCCCCAAACTTGGCAGACACCTGCGGGATAGAGCGGTGGTGTGTGCTATATCTTTTCAGAGTGATGAGACTTAAAGTTTTTTTTTTATTAATTTTTAAATGTAAAAAATAAATAAAAAAATTGCGCCCCTACAGTTGCAATGACATTTAGGGGCGGAGTCGGGTTTCGTTTCACTTTTAAACTGGTTAAAAATACTGCTGCTCAGCCCAGGCTGTCTACAAGGAGCTCACAACGAGCGAATTCATTCTTATTTATGACCTTTTAAAAACGCGATTGCACGCAATCCACACCTTAGAACACACCAAGAGCTAAATTCAGATGTTTCTGAACTGTTTAAAGTAATAACATTATATATTCGCGGCAGCCAACTGCTCGCGAGCTGGCAATGTATTTCTCTGAACACTTGAAGTCCACAGAGAATTTACAGCCTTTCACATTAAAACACTGCAGCGAAACGGCACAAAACAATTAGAATAATATATTAAATGGTTTTAAAGTAGTTTTGGCCACTGTCACGCTGGTCTTAGCTGGTTTCTAACTGAATCATCAGGCTGAAGGCTGTCTACAAGGAGCTCACAACGAGCGAATTCATTCTTATTTATGACCTTTTAAAAACGCGATTGCACGCAATCCACACCTTAGAACACACCAAGAGCTAAATTCAGATGTTTCTGAACTGTTTAAAGTAATAACATTATATATTCGCGGCAGCCAACTGCTCGCGAGCTGGCGATGTATTTCTCTGAACACTTGAAGTACACATTTACAGCCTTTCACATTAAAACACTGCAGCGAAACGGCACAAAACAATTTGAATAATATATTAAATGGTTTTAAAGTAGTTTTGGCCACTGTCACGCTGGTCTTAGCTGGTTTCTAACTGAATCATCAGGCGGAACGTCACAGTGAGCTCGCGCTTCAGCCCCGCGCTGCGGGAAACAACTGAGCAGCTGATGGCGCGTGTGCACGAGAGAGAGCCGCGCGTATCGCGGACAGGGACAGCAACACTGAACAGAGCTGTCGTTCAGGACGTTCACTTCCTCCTGGACCTGAACGAACAAATTCAAATCGCAGTTTAAATAAACAGAAAAAAGAGCGAAAAGCAAAAGAGCTCAATTCAGCAGCGCGGTGTTCTGGTGTTCAGGGAGCAAGCAGAGACGCGTCTCAAAGTCTTCTTGCTTTTGTACCGACAACAAATACATACAAAATATGTCGAAATACCCGTGTTGGAAAGTGTGTTCGAATAAGTATGTGGTTATGTCTTAAGTGAAAGTAAAGATTTGCAAAAAAAAAAAATCGGATGTGTATCATCATAATGGATGCGTTTGTCTCTTAAAGGGACCGCGCCTAATTTACTAGCTCTGCTGTCAGAGTCTTTAATGTATGAAAATGAAAGTAAATCACTCACTGCTCTTGACTGAATTACCTTGTAGTACAAGAATTTATCCAAAGTCAATCCAAAAATCAGATAGAATTGTTTTACTAGTGGGTGCAGGCCACTAGTTCATTTATGTAAGTGAGTATGGCAAAATAGTGATCTGTGAAATATTATACCCACTAATTCTTCATACAGTAGGCTACCAGTGAAATTTATTTAAAAAAATAATAATTAAGGACCTGCCCATGTTTTGCTTAAGTGTTTCTTTCTTTAATTGTTAATGCAACCTTTTCACACCACAGACTGAACCAAATGAAGCATTTCTTGCTTGGTAACTGTTCAACAAAGTATTGATAGTTGTGTAAATATTGTCATACTGACAGTCTGAAGTTTTGGTTGATTCCATTACATATCTTTTTATCAAAGTTATCCGAAATTATCAAGATGAATTTGTTCTGAGTTATTGTCATATATTATTACCAGTTTCTAAACTACAGCAAATAAACTGTGATTATGTGAGAAATGTTGAAGGTGTCTGAATACATTTTGGTTTGATTGTGTATTTTATCTTACAGTGAAGACTATGCAGTGCTATTTTACATTAACAAAAACAAACTTAAAAAAAGTAAACATTATGTAAATAGCACAAATAAATAAATAGAATGAACATACAGTACAAATTAAACAATTTTAAACAGTGTGTAACTGCATCATCTATACAAACCATTGTGCTTGGACCCCTTATGATCTCCTTGATTTAAAATGCATTGTTTCAGTAATCTTGTGTGTCGTTGCCCACAACGCGACGGTGGCAGGACTGTGAAATACATACACGAGAAAAATAGGCATGACTTATTTCACATCCAGCTAGACAACCCTGTCATAGCTGTTATCATAGCCCAGGCTTTTTATTAAAAAAAGAAAACAGCAAGGGAGCATGGAAAAAGACTGTTGCAGGTGTATTTTTTTATGGCATTATTATTTGTATTAATTTTGCAGCGGGGCAACTCAATGTTGGGCACACAAGTACTTTGGCTCTTTTGCTCCATGGCCAAGATGGCCAAGCCAACATCAAAGTTAGTTCACTAACTTTTAATTCTAGTTTTTATTATTATTCTTCTGAGAAAAAAAATTCTGAACGCTACTCCTCCTAGGGCTTTAAAGCCACAAGCCCCAAACTCGGCAGACACCTGCGGGATAGAGGGGTGGTGTGTGCTATATCTTTTCAGAGTGATCAGACTTAAAGTTTTTTTTTTTATTAATTTTTAAATGTAAAAATTGTCTGAGAAAAATTGCGCCCCTACAGTTGCAATGAGATTTAGGGGAGGGGAGCAGTCAGACGAGAGAAGAATCGCTGCTGCTCAGCTCAGGCTGTCTACACGGAGCCGACAACAAGCGAATTCATTCCTATTTAAGACATTTTAAAAACGCTATTGCATGCAATCCACACGTTAGAAACACACCAAGAGCTAAATTGAGATGTTTCTGAACTGTTTAAAGTAATAACATGATATATTCGCGGCAGCCAACTGCTCGCGAGCTGGCGATGTATTTCTCTGAACACTTGAAGTCCACATTTACAGCCTTTCACATTAAAACACTGCAGCGAAACAGGCACAAAACAATTTGAATAATATATTAAATGGTTTTAAAGTAGTTTTGGCCACTGTCACGCTGGTCTTAGCTGGTTTCTAACTGAATCATCAGGCGGAACGTCACAGTGAGCTCGCGCTTCAGCCCCGCGCTGCGGGAAACAACTGAGCAGCTGATGGCGCGTGTGCACGAGTAAAACACTGCAGCGAAACGGCACAAAACAATTTGAATAATATATTAAATGGTTTTAAAGTAGTTTTGGCCACTGTCACGCTGGTCTTAGCTGGTTTCTAACTGAATCATCAGGCGGAACGTCACAGTGAGCTCGCGCTTCAGCCCCGCGCTGCGGGAAACAACTGAGCAGCTGATGGCGCGTGTGCACGAGAGAGAGCCGCGCGTATCGCGGACAGGGACAGCAACACTGAACAGAGCTGCCGTTAAGGACGTTCACTTCCTCCTGGACCTGAACGAACAAATTCAAATCGCAGTTTAAATAAACAGAAAAAAGAGCGAAAAGCAAAAGAGCTCAATTCAGCAGCGCGGTGTTCTGGTGTTCAGGGAGCAAGCAGAGACGCGTCTCAAAGTCTTCTTGCTTTTGTACCGACAACAAATACATACAAAATATGTCGAAATACCCGTGTTGGAAAGTGTGTTCGAATAAGTATGTGGTTATGTCTTAAGTGAAAGTAAAGATTTGCAAAATAAAAAATCGGATGTGTATCATCATAATGGATGCGTTTGTCTCTTAAAGGGACCGCGCCTAATTTACTAGCTCTGCTGTCAGAGTCTTTAATGTATGAAAATGAAAGTAAATCACTCACTGCTCTTGACTGAATTACCTTGTAGTACAAGAATTTATCCAAAGTCAATCCAAAAATCAGATAGAATTGTTTTACTAGTGGGTGCAGGCCACTAGTTCATTTATGTAAGTGAGTATGGCAAAATAGTGATCTGTGAAATATTATACCCACTAATTCTTCATACAGTAGGCTACCAGTGAAATTTATTTTAAAAAAATAATAATTAAGGACCTGCCCATGTTTTGCTTAAGTGTTTCTTTCTTTAATTGTTAATGCAACCTTTTCACACCACAGACTGAACCAAATGAAGCATTTCTTGCTTGGTAACTGTTCAACATAGTATTGATAGTTGTGTAAATATTGTCATACTGACAGTCTGAAGTTTTGGTTGATTCCATTACATATCTTTTTATCAAAGTTATCCGAAATTATCAAGATGAATTTGTTCTGAGTTATTGTCATATATTATTACCAGTTTCTAAACTACAGCAAATAAACTGTGATTATGTGAGAAATGTTGAAGGTGTCTGAATACATTTTGGTTTGATTGTGTATTTTATCTTACAGTGAAGACTATGCAGTGCTATTTTACATTAACAAAAACAAACTTAAAAAAAAGTAAACATTATGTAAATAGCACAAATAAATAAATAGAATGAACATACAGTACAAATTAAACAATTTTAAACAGTGTGTAACTGCATCATCTATACAAACCATTGTGCTTGGACCCCTTATGATCTCCTTGATTTAAAATGCATTGTTTCAGTAATCTTGTGTGTCGTTGCCCACAACGCGACGGTGGCAGGACTGTGAAATACATACACGAGAAAAATAGGCATGACTTATTTCACATCCAGCTAGACAACCCTGTCATAGCTGTTTATCATAGCCCAGGCTTTTTATTAAAAAAATAAAACAGCAAGGGAGCATGGAAAAAAGACTGTTGCAGGTGTATTTTTTATGGCATTATTATTTGTATTAATTTTGCAGCGGGGCAACTCAATGTTGGGCACACAAGTACTTTGGCTCTTTGCTCCATGGCCAAGATGGCCAAGCCAACATCAAAGTTAGTTCACTAACTTTTAATTCTAGTTATGTTGGCTTGGCAACAAGCCAACATACTGTTATGCCTATTTAAACTTATTTTTATTTTTTTTATTTTTATTATTATTATTCTTCTGAGAAAAAAATTCTGAACGCTACTCCTCCTAGGGCTTTAAAGCCACAAGCCCCAAACTCGGCAGACACCTGCGGGATAGAGGGGTGGTGTGTGCTATATCTTTTCAGAGTGATCAGACTTAAAGATTTTTTTTTATTAATTTTTTAAATGTAAAAAATAAATTAAAAAATTGCGCCCCTACAGTTGCAATGACATTTAGGGGAGGAGTCGGGTTTCGTTTCACTTTTAAACTGGTTAAAAATACTGCTGCTCAGCCCAGGCTGTCTACAGGAGCCGACAACTAGCGAATTCATTCTTATTTAAGACCTTTTAAAAACGCGATTACACGCAATCCACACGTTAGAACACACCAAGAGCTAAATTCAGATGTTTCTGAACTGTTTTAAAGTAATAACATTATATATTCGCGGCAGCCAACTGCTCGCGAGCTGGCGATGTATTTCTCTGAACACTTGAAGTCCACAGAGAATTTACAGCCTTTCACATTAAAACACTGCAGCGAAACGGCACAAAACAATTACTAATAATATATTATATGGTTTTTAAAGTAGTTTTTGCCACTGTCACGCTGGTCTTAGCTGGTTTCTAACTGAATCATCATTGCTGAACGTCACAGTGAGCTCGTGATGTATTTTCTCTGAACACTTGAAGTACACATTTACAGCCTTTCACATTAAAACCACTTGCAGCGAAACGGCACAAAACAATTAGAAGAATATATTACACATATGAAAATGAGTGTTAATATGTGCTTGTGAGATTTCTCTGTCAGGCTTAACGTCGCAGCAATTGCTCAGCGTTGCATAAACATGGTAAAGCAGGGAGCTACACTGAGACCAAAATGGTCGCATGCATCACTGATTATTTTTGTACCTACTTATGTGTTATGCTATGATTTAATATGACCATTTATTAAAACAGAAATGTGTATTTTAAGAATACGTTTTATAACGTGCTCCGAGGCATTCAACACATCAAAGTTGGCTTCAGCCCAGCGCTGCGGGAAACTGAACTGAAGCAGCTGATGTGTTTCTCGTGCTCGTGTTCCCTGTGATTCGTTTTGGTTTGTTTTTGCCGTGTTGGGCCTTTTGAAGTTCATTTTTATAATAAAGTGTCTCTTCCCTCTGCATCTTGGACCCAGATCTGTTCTTTCCCACGGCGCCGTCTTCTACCGATAAACAGAAAAAAGAGCGAAAAAGCGAAGGAGCTCATATTCATCAGCGCGGGGTTGTTCAGGGAGCATAGCTAGAGACGCGTCTCAAAGTCTTCTTGCTGTGTACCGACAACAAATACATACAAATATGTCGAAATCCCGTGTGGAAAGTGTGTTCGAATAAGTATGTGGTTATGTTTAAGTGAAAGTAAGTTACAAAAAAAAAATCAGGATGGTATCATCCATAATGGATGCTGTTTGTCTCTTAAAGGGACCGGCGCCTAATTTACTAGCTCGTGCCTGTCAGGTCTTTAATGTTGAAAATGAAAGGTAAATCACGCAGCTGCTCTTGAGCTGAATTACCTTGTAGTACAAGATTTATCCAAAGGTCCAATCCAAAGATAGAATTGTTTTACTAGTGGTGGCAGGCCACTAGTTCATTTATGTAAGTGAGTATGGCAAAATAGTGATCTGTGAAATATATACCCACTAATTCTCATACAGTAGGCTACCAGTGAAATTTATTTAAAAAAATAATAATTAAGGACCTGCCCATGGTTTTGCTTAAGTGTTTCTTCTTAATTGTTAATGCAACCTTTTCACACCACAGACTGAACCAACATGAAGGCATTTCTTGCTTCGTAACTGGTTCAACAAAGTATTGATAGTTGTGTAAATATTGTCATAACTGACAGTCTGAAGTTTTGGTTGATTCCATTACATATCTTTTTATCAAAGTTATCCGAATATCAAGATGAATTTGTTCTGAGTTATTGTCATATTTATTACCAGTTTCTAAACTACAGCAAATAAACTGTGATTATGTGAGAAATGTTGGAAGGTGTCTGAATACATTTGGTTTGATTGTGTATTTTATCTTACAGTGAAGACTATGCAGTGCTATTTTACATTAACAAAAACAAACTTAAAAAATGTAAACATTATGTAAAATAGCACAAATAAATAAATGAGAATGAACATACGTACCAAATGAATACAATTTGAACAGTGTGTAATGCATCATCTATACAAACCATTGTGCTTTGGACCCCTTATTGTCACGGCGCGTAGAGACGGCGCCGTGGAAAGAACAAGATCTGGGTCCAAAGTGCAGGGAAGAGACACTTTTTTATAACAAGAACTCAAAGGCCAACACGGCAAAAACAAAACCAAAACGAATCACAGGGAACACGAGCACGAGAAACACAGGTAATCCACATAGACATTACACTATAGCCAGGCAGAGTGTGTGGGTGAGACTGAACTATATACTTGTGAACAAATAGGGAACAGGCTGTGTGAGTGAGTATGTGCACAGGTGTACAGAGTGAGTGGATGCAAACAGGTGTACAGAGTGAATATGTGAGTGGGTGAAGGTGATG